>NC_133333.1:259068097-259322445 GCF_042186555.1 Aquarana catesbeiana
AATAAGTATTTGATCTTCAAGCAAAACATGACTTAGTAGTTGGTGGAGAAACCCTTGTTGGTGATCACAGAGGTCAGACGTTTCTTGTAGGTGGTGATCAGGTTTGCACACATCTCAGGAGGGATTTTGGTCCACTCTTCTTTACAGATCTTCTCTAAATCCTTAAGGTTTCTTGGCTGTCATTTGGCAACTGGAATTTTTAGCTCTCGCCATAAATTTCCTATAGGATTAAGGTCTGGAGACTGGCTAGGCCAATCCATGACCTTAATTTGCTTCTTCTTGAGCCACTCCCTTGTTGCCTTGGCGGTATGTTTTGGGTCATTGTCATGCTGGAAGACCCATCCATGACCCATTTTCAGTGTTCTGGTTGGGGGATGAAGGTTCTCATCCAAGATTTTACAATACATGGCCTCATCCATTGGACCCTGAATGCACCAAAGTCGGCCTGTACTTTTAGCAGAGAAACAGCCCCAAACCATCATGTTCCCACCTCCATGTGTGACTGTAGGGATGGTGTTCTTAGGGTCATAATCAGCATTTTTCTTCCTCCAAACACGGCGAGTTGAGTTAATGCCAAGTGAAGAGCTCGGGGGTGTGCTGTGTACAAAGTGCAGATTCGAGGGGTGTGCTACAGTATGTGCAGAGTTCAGGGGTGTGCTATGTACAAAGAGCAGAGTTCAGGGGTGTGCTATGTACAAAGAGCAGAGTTCAGGGGTGTGCTATGTACAAAGTGCAGAGTTCAGGGGTGTGCTATGTACAAAGTGCAGAGTTCAGGGGTGTGCTATGTACAAAGTGCAGAGTTCAGGGGTGTGCTACATAAAGAGTGAAGAGTTCAGGGGTCTGTTATGTACAGAATGCAGGGTTCAGGGGTGTGCTATGTAAAGAGTGCAGAGTTCAGGGATGCGCTGTGTACAGAGTGCAGGGTTTAGGGGTGTGCTATGCACAGTGTTCAGGGTTCTGGCTCAAAAAAAGCCATGGGCTTGCGGGGGCCACATGAAATGGCCTTTTATTTGCGGACTGGATCACATTAGAGGTAGGTGGGTGCAGGCTGGTCCATAGAAGTACAACTAAAAAACGGACAGGCGTCACCTGTGCGGAAAGGGCCTTAGGCAATCAGATATTCTCTGGACAAACATACACTATTGAAGTTGCGTCCCTGATTCGTAGACACGTCCACTTTTTATCACACCTTCTTCTAAATATTGATGTTGTCTAGGAGCGGACACCTGCGGAAGTCCTATCTCTGATCCTACCTGGACGGAGGGTCCTTCCTTATCTCATGGTGCTAATGGCCCGAAAAGAAAGTCTGAACACATAATGGTAATTGGAATAAATAATTATCATCTGATGTGAAGGAGATAATATTGATTGGGAGGTGGGGGGGGGGGATCTCGGGGCGTTAAATATTCATTAATAAACTCTAACTGGAAGCCGGCTTATGAATGTCTCCTCCAACATGCAATACTGTTTAGGAGGATGGAAACTTTTTAATATCTATCATTTAATAATGAACAAATTCCAATAAAATGCGGATCACACAATATTTATTCACCAATTTACTAAAGATATATTGTGCCAATTAGTTCCCGATTTGAAGAGAATCTCATTAGCCGAGAAGCCTGCACAGTTCTATTGTTCAGTCGTGGAAGATGGTCTATAGGAAGTATTTTATAATGATCGTTCAATGAGAACCCGACTGAAAACGGGTGTTTGGATAAAGGAGAACTCCAACTTTATCCAGCTAAAGGATAGAGAATCTCTCTGCTAAGATCACTAGTGACTGATCACTAAGGATAGCAAACAATCTCTTAACAGATGAAACAAATATCTCTCTACTGTGTAAACCAGGGGTTTTCAAACTTTCTAAACAAAGGGCCAGTTTACTATCCTTCAGACTTTAGAGGGGCCGGACTGTGGCCAGTGGGAGTAGAAAATGTCCTGGCGTCAGTAACAATGCCCCATCATTGGTGTCAGTGGGAGGAATAGCGCCCCATTATAGGTGTCAGTGAGGAGAATAGTGCCCCATCATTGGTATCAGTGGGAGGAATAGTGCCCCATCATTGGTGTCAGTGGGGGGAATAGTGCCCCATCATTGGTATCAGTGGGAGGAATAGTGCCCCACCCATCATTGGAGCACAGGTGTGTCAGGAGGAAGCTGTCTGGAGCTGCTGCAGGTGATCCGTGTGAGAGGGGAGTGGTGAGGAAATCTCTCCCAGCTCTCCTGGCTCCTTTCTGGGGAAGCCATGGAGGCCAGCAGGGCCTCTCCTGCTGGAGGCTCCCAGCCATCTCCTGGGCCATCAGGTGACATGCCTTCCTCTGTACAAGCCATGGCTGGGGATCTCTCTGCCCCTGGTGAGAATGAAGGCTCAGAGGCAATTCAGGAGCGAGTGGTGGCCGGGATTAAGGTCCTGAATAGGGAGAGAGACAAGCTCTATAAACTGAGAGCGGAGGTGAAGCGCTTGAGAAGACAGCGTGAGGGCTTGCATAGCCAGAGACGTGGGTCCATGGATCCGGAGATCCAACTGGCCAAGGTCCGGGTTGAACACCAGGAGACCATTGTGGCCATGATGGAAGGCAGAGATGGGCCCTTTAAGGAAAAATTCTGCAATGACCGAAGGTTTGCCAGGATGACAAAAATGGAGGTGGAGGAGGAGACCCCCAGTTCAGACCCCCTGCCCCCTCAGGGAGAGGTAAGCAGCCCCATGCCTTCCCAGGACTCAGGAGGCATGCTCAGGGCCATCCAAGCAATGGAGTCTCCTATGCGGGGGGATCAGTTGGTATTTCATGAGGAGGACATTACAGATAATGTGCCTGACAAGGTAAAGCCTGTCAAGCCTCATTTGGTGCATAAAACTGTTTTTGTGACTGATACAGACAATGTGCCCAGTGACAATCAGGCTGCTAGTCCTATGTGTGGCAATGCTGTGCCTGCTGATGCTGCAGTGCAGCAAAAAATGCATTTAAAAAATGACATTCCTGCAGAGGAACTACAAGATTCAACAGAACCAATTAACCCCCCTTTAGCTGAGTCTAAAGTTGTTTGCCCCACAGCTGCTGAGGACTCTACAGCACAGCTTCAGGAGACAGCTGGTATTACATCAGAAACTGTGACTATTCCTGATGGGAATGTGAATGTTTGTGTGACTGATAAGAATCTTCCCAGCACAAGTGTGATGGACAGTCCTACCAACTCCATTCCAGCAGATAATAATAATTGTAATGTACAGACTAATGTTACATCAGTGTGGGGCCTTGGCCCTGATAAGCCTACATTTGCCCAGGTGGTACGCTCTGCTCCTGGTAGCTCCGCCCCCAAGAGGGTTTTCCCCCTGCGACCTACCACCTTGAGCACCCCAGGATCTGGTCTTGGGTCTCTGGTTTCTGCTGGGGGTCCCAGACGAAATGTAGTGATTCTTAAATGGGAAGGTGGTGCAATCCCTCCAGCACGGCGTGTGGTGGTGGACATGATTTTGGAGATGGGTTTTGGGGCAAACGATCTGTATGCCCTAATACATGTTGCTGGGAGCCGGGAATATACTATTAGTTTCACCAGGCCAGAGGGTCTTGACCTGTTCTGGGAGAGATATGAGGCTCGGTGCAGGTCAAGACCTGAATGGGAGGGTCTGGTCGGTTACAGTCAGGTTGGCCAGGGATGGGAATGTTGTCCGTCACCTGCCCTCCTCAACTTTTATAGGGAGGGATAGGATGACTAGTTTCTACCCTGGTCAGCCGAAGCTGTGTCACCGCTGTGGAGAAAAGGGGCATTTGAGTTCCTCCTGTTCAGCCTTGATATGTTCAGTGTGTCGGGGTCAGGGTCATATGGCCAAGGACTGCACCGAGATGATCAGGTGCAACCTGTGTCTGCGCCTTGGCCACCCCTACAGCAGATGTCCTGAAGCCTGGCACAATATGGAGAAGGAGGTAATTGATGACATGTCAAGGCTGGACAGGATGGAGGGTGAGGCCCCTGGTGTACCATCCTCCTCTGCGGTGACTGACTCCCCTGGTCCTGCTCAGGATCCCTCTCCAGTTCCTGTGGCCACCCCTCCTGTGTCTGTAAGTATTCCTTCTGTATCTGTATCTGTCTCCCCCCAGCCTACTGTACCCTCTCCTCATGTGTCAGAACCTTCCAAGTCTGTGCCCCCCGAGTCAGTTCCCCCCCAGGAGTCTACCCCTCCTAAGTCTGACTCAAAGGGAGCACCCCCCCCCACCAGGAGTGGTAACATGTACTAAAAAGGTTGCTTCTTCCTCTGTAAAGAAGTCTTGTGGAAAGACTTCACAGAAAAAAGTAACAGATGAGGGCATCTCTGAAGCTGACCTGCAGTACCTGGAGGAGAGAAGGAAGGTTGGGAAGCGGAAGAAGCAGGTGGTGAGGGCGGAACAGGCTCCAGTGCCTGTCTCCAACCGTTATAGGTCCTCTAATTGGGATATCTCTTCATCTGGAGCTTCTTCGGAGCGAAGTTCTGATTCCGAAATGGAGTTTGAGGCGGCCTCAAGAAAGAGAGAGGCATCTGGTGATGAGCAGCAGAGGGGAGCTAAGAAGCAATCCACCCAATAACCCAAATGGCGGTTCCCCCTCCGTTAAAAGTGGTGACAATAAATGTCGCCAGCATTAAGTCAGTAAGAGCTCGTTCTATGGCCTTCTTTTTGTTCAGCCAATTAGATGCTGAAATTTTATTTTTGCAAGAGACTAGGCTCACCTCCTTGGCAGATATTCATATGGCCAAGAGAGAGTGGAGGTATGGTCCATCTTACTGGTCTCTTGCGGCCGAGCCTTACGGCGGTGTGGCGGTGTTGTTTAAAACTGGCATGGTAACTGTCCGGCGGGTTATTGAGGTGGAGATTGGGAGATGTATGGTCTTAGACATCCTTGTGGGAGGGCAGGACCTGCGCCTAATTAATGTTTATGGGCCGCACACAAAGTGGGACAGGAAATGCCTTTTTACAAGGATCAAGCCATTTCTTTTTACATCCCGGCAAGTGGTCTTTGGAGGTGACTTTAATACAGTAACTAGGCCCAAGGACAGGAAGGACTTCAAGGACAGGCTGGGATATGATAGCGTTTTTTTAAATAGTATGGTTAGGGATGCTGGTCTTGTGGATGTGCACATTAAGCACCTCCCGGATGACACTGGGTTCACCTTTCATCGAGGTAATAGTCAGAGTAGAATAGATAGGTTTTTTTTGAAGGAGACCTCTGCTTTCTCACCCCCAGTGGTGCAGGCAGTAGAGTTCTCTGATCACTGTATGTTATCTGTGGTCCTGAATGCTTCAGACGCCCCTCAGAGGGGTAAGGGCATCTGGAGATTGAATTCGACTCTACTCAAGGAAGAACATGTTAGACAATCCTTTGAGGAATTCTTTCAGGCACAGGTGACCATCCTGGACTTTTGTAGCAGCAAGGATGAGTGGTGGGAGCTGACCAAAAAGAGGATTGCTGGATTCTTCAGGGGCCTAGCCAATAGAAAGCAGTTTAATAAATACATGACCTACCAACGTTTACGGAGGAAGCTGGATATTCTTGTCTCGAGAGGAGGAGATCCTGGGGCAATCTCTGAAGTGAAACTCCTTCTCAGGAAGTGTCAATAAGACCGGCATGCCTCTTTGGTTCTGGAGAGGGACTATGGGAAGTACCACTCGCCTGACCCTTACCAGAACTGCAAACAAGGTGTAGCTGTTAAAACGGTCGTTGGCCTTAAGGACAGTACAGGTTCCTTGACAAAGTCCAGGTCAGGGATTCTGGAGGTCGTGAGGTCCTTTTATGCTGACCTTCTTGGGAGGAAAGAGCTTGACCGTGACAAGATGGAAAGCTTTTTGGACTCCAGGTCTAAATGATGAAGATGTCCCATTGATGAATTTGACAGAGGAGATCACAGTTGAAGAGGTGATGAGGGCAATTGAACAGCTTGCCATCAAAAAGTCACCTGGACCGGATGGCTTGATGGCTGAGTTTTACAAAGCTTTCAAGCCTATTCTGGCCCCACATTTGGTAGAGGTTTTTAACAGTTGCCTTGCAGAGGGGGTACTTCCCCCTTCCATGAGGCACTCAGCTGTGATTCTTCTTTCAAAGGGTAAAGATCCTTCGATGATTGAGAATTGGCGCCCCATCAGCCTTCTTAATGTCGATAGAAAGATACTGGCAAAGATCATTTTCTGGCGCCTATCGTCAGTAGCAGAGTCTTTGCTTTCTCGCCATCAGCACTGTTCGGTCCAGGGTAGGTGCACCTTCACAGCAGTTTTAGCTGTCCGGGAGGCCTTGGAGCGATGCAGGGCTGCAGGCTGGGGAAAGTATTTGCTGACATTGGATCAGGCAAAAGCTTTTGATCGTGTTAACCATGAGTACCTGTGGTTGCTCCTTAGTAAGTACGGTCTGCCGGGTGGTTTTGTCAATTGGTTAAAAGTCTTGTATAAGGGGGCAGAAAGCTTTCCTCTTGTTAATGGTTGGGTTGGGCAGTCCTTTGAGGTTGGCTCCGGGGTGCGCCAGGGTTGTCCCCTGAGTCCCCTGCTCTATGTGTTTGCAATCGACCCCTTCATCAGGAGACTAGAGAGCGGCATGTTGTGTGGGGTGCCAGTGGGGCTCCCAGGTGAGCCGCCTTTGAGGGTTGTTGCCTATGCGGACGATGTGTCCGTGATTGTCACTGGGGCGGATGAAGCAGAGGAGGTGGTCTCTCTGACATCACGGTATTCTGAAGCATCAGGCTCCAAGATCAATCAGGAAAAGACTGAAGTTTTCTGGATGGGAAAGGAAGGTGAGGGTTTTGATCTCCCGGACACCTTTCCAGTGCCCCAGGAAAGAATTAAGATTCTAGGCATTGAATTTGGACCTGGCGATTATGGCCTCAAAAACTGGGAAGGCAGACTGGAAATTGCCAATACTAAGGTGGTCAGCTGGAAGAGATGGAAGTTATCTATGAGGGAAAGGGTTGATCTGATTAAGACTTACCTGATTCCGATCTTCTTGTATGTCAGCTTTGTCTGCATCTTGCCAGTGTCTCTCTATGCTAGGGTCAGTAGTGTGTTCTTCCAGATGTTGTGGGGGAACAGACTGAACCCCATCAAGAGGAATGTCACCTATCTATCCAGGAGGGAGGGTGGCTTAGGTATGGTCAACCCAGTTCTTTTCTTTTCACTGCTTTTTCTCAAGTTTAATATTGGTAATATGCTTGCAGTGGAACCTCCTGGATGGGTAGGCATATTTAGATCTTGGTTTAGGCCTTTTCTACGACTTTGGGAAGAAGGTGGCCAAGTGAAGAATCTCAGGGGTCATCGAGGTCAGCTACCAGCCTATGTCGCTCCGTGCCTGAAGTTACTACGGCAGTGGCGATTGTCGGCTGAAGATCTCAGATCGGTTCCGAGGAAAGTCCTTATGAGCCGAGTCTTGAGCGAAGTCTTTCATGACCCATTGGCCTTAAGGGATTGCCCAGGCCCAGTTTTGAGGGCAGGGTTAAGACTTATTAATTTGGACAGAGTACCCCCTAAATTCAGGGATCTGGCCTGGTTGTGCTTCCATGGGAGGCTCTATGTTGGGGCAATTTGAAATTCCGCAGTGGGGTGGATCGTAGCTGTCCTCGGGAGGAGTGTGCAGGTGAGGAGGAGACTATGGACCATTTTCTGCTTCATTGCCCCTTTAACATAGAGGTGTACAAACAGGTGGGGCGGGCCTGTTTTCTTTCCTTTCCTCTCCAGGCTGGGTTATGCTGAGTGGGTGTACGGAGCATTCAATACTGGTGGGGTTTTTTGTTTAGATACACTTTTTCTAGTTAGCCTAGTAGTCCGTTATTTCACTTGGAACGCACGGTGTCAGGTCTGCATTCGGCATAAAATCCTTCCTGTTCAGGTGGTGGTGTATGACATTCTGCATGAGGTGGAGAAGATTCGGGTGCTTGAGAGAGACAAGCGGAGTCAGGGGGCTTGGTTGAAGGCGTGGAGGGGTTTCAAGCCTCCCTGACTGCCAGGAGTCTCTTTCCCGGGTGTGGCTGTCTGTCTCTTATCACCCTAGATTATTATTTTTTTTGGGATTAATTTTTGATAAATGGCTGCGTACATAGGTGATGGGTTGTGCCTCTTAGGCCCTCTCTGCTGCTTTATGTAAATAATTTTGGTAGTAGATTATGTATATATTGTATATATTCTGAACATGGATGTGTATTCCTTGGATTTCTGTTGAAGTTTTGTACTATGGTTTTGTTTTTTACTTTTGTATAAAATTGGTTGCTTGATTCTTTTTAATAAAAGATCAATAGTGCCTGATCATTAGTGTCAGTGGGGGGAATAGTGCTCCATCATTGGTGTCAGTGGGAGGAATAGTGCCCCATCATTGGTGTCAGTGGGAGGAATGGCGCCCCATCATTTGGTGTCAGTGGGAGGAATAGTATCCCATCATTGGTATCAGTGGGAGGAATAGTGCCCCATCATTGGTGTCAGTGGGAGGGATAGTGCCCCATCATTGGTGTCAGTGGGAGGAATAGCGCCCCATCATTGGTGTCAGTGGGAGGAATAGTGCCCCATTATTGGTGTCAGTGGGAGGAATAGTGCCCCATCATTGGTGTCAGTGGGAGGAATAGTGCCCCATCATTGGTGTCAGTGGGGAGGAATAGTGCCCCATCTTGGTATCAGTGGGAGGAATAGTGCCCCATCATTGGTGTCAGTGGGGAGGAATAGTGCCCCATCTTGGTATCAGTGGGAGGAATAATGCCCCATCATTGGTGTCAGTGGGAGGAATAGTGCCCCATCATTGGTGTCAGTGGGAGGAATAGTGCCCCATCTTGGTATCAGTGGGAGGAATAGTGCCCCATCATTAGTGTCAGTGGGGGGAATAGTGCCCCATCTTGGTATCAGTGGGAGGAATAGTGCCCCATTATTGGTATCAGTGGGAGGAATAGCGTCCCATTATTGGTATCAATGGGAGGAATAGTGCCCCATCATTGGTGTCAGTGGGAGGAATAGTGCCCCATCATTGGTGTCAGTGGAAGGAATAGTGCCCCATCATTGGTGTCAGTGGGAGGAATAGTGCCCCATCATTGGTGTCAGTGGGAGGAATAGTGCCCCATCATTGGTGTCAGTGGGAGGAATAGTGCCCTATCATTGGTATCAGTGGGAGGAATAGTGCCCCATCATTGGTGTCAGTGGGAGGAATAGTGCCCCATCATTGGTGTCAGTGGGAGGAATAGTGCCCCATCATTGGTGTCAGTGGGAGGAATAGTGCCCCATCATTGGTGTCAGTGGGAGGAATAGCGCCCCAATATTGCATTCTTTTGGTGGTATTTAATCAGCTCTGTGTTTTTTATTTTTGCGGTATAAAACAAAAAAAAGACAGACAATTATGAAATAAAAACTATATTTTTTATTTTCTGCTATAAAACATATCCAATTTAAAAAAAAATCTAATTTCTTCATAACTTTTGTCACTTTGTGGGAATCAGTGACACTAATACAGTGCTCAGTGCTAAAAATATGCACTGTCACTGTACTAATGACACTGGCTGGGAAGGGGTTAAACATCGAGGGCTATCAAAGGGTTTAATGTGTGCCTGGCCAGTGTTTATGTGTACTGTGTGTTGTGGTTTTCACTAAAGGAAGTCATGGATTTTATTCCCTGCTTTGTGGGGGAAACATCTACTACTTCCCTGCTGACAGGACACAGCTCTGCCTTGCCTTGTGTTTTCTGGATGATAGGAGGGTGCCGGTAGTGATTTATTGTCCGGCACCCGCTGATTGACATCTGCTGTGTAAAATCACAGCACGACCAGGTCACTGGCGGTGCTAGCATGCGCCCCCCCCCAGCCTGGAAGTGCCAAATCACGTACCTAGTACGTCATCTGGCACAGCAGGGCCACCTTGCCGCCATACAGTATATCTAAGTTATTCGGTAGGTAAGCTTTTATTGTTGTCAAAAGGAACATCCCTTGTGACAGCAATAGGCAGTGACAGGTCCTCTTTACTGAGAGATCTGGGGTCTATTAGACCCCAAATCTCTCCTCTGCCCTTGGATCACATTCGGATTGGTTCCACCCGAAGCTTTCCCTTGCCAGCAAGCAAACAGCCAAGCTGGAAGTGATGAAGTACTCCTTTCTTCCGGTTTGGTATACCATAGAGACAATCGGGGATCGGTTCCTGGGAGTGCCGAATTTGGCCAGATACTTTCATGTTGGCACAGCTGACCCGCTACCACTATCGCTAAAAACTCAACTATTATGGATGAAAATTGAGCCATCCCTCCATCCTACAACATTGATCAGCCATCTGATGTGGCTGTGGACCAAGGATAGACCGACCCTAATGTACCCCACGTCTTTTCTTTGAGTTTATGGGACAGATTAATGAATACGTATGGATTAAGTCTCCCCTGGCCCCCTTGGTTCGTAATCCCGCTTTCACCCCGGGTCTCAAACCCCCAAGTTTTTTCCTAGTGGACAAACAAAATTCTGATACGCATTGCTGATTTGAGTGACTATAGGGGCATCTTATTAAAACAATTCCTGAGAGAAGAACATCAGCTCCCCTATTCAGGAATCTACCATTACTCTCAGATTGGAGAACTACATTACAGGGTACATCTGACCTAACTTCTTCCTCATTGATGGAATATTTATGTAGGAATTTTCGATAAGCATACCGGTCACTAGGGAGGAGCTTTATGTTCGGGTCGAACCTGTTGTACTGTTTCTAATATACTTCAGGCAGGCAGGCAGGCAGGCAGGCAGGTGATTCAGCGATCTGCAGTGCATTTAATATATATATAGATATATATATATATCTATATATATATATATAGATATATATATATCTATATATATAGATATATATATATCTATATATATATATATATATATATATAGTCTTGTATATATATACATCCACTGTATCCAGTGTAGCTAGATCTGACTGCAGGCTGTTCCTGGTGTACTTTTTCTAATATACTGTCAGGCAGGCAGGTGATTCAGTGAGCTGCAGTGAATAAAATATATATACAGTCTCCTACATATATATATCCACTGCATTCCAGTCTAGCCAAGTCTATATCTGACTGCAGGCCATTCCTGGTGTACGTTTTCAAATACACTTTCAGGCAGGCAGGCAGGTGATTCGGTGATCTGCAGTGCATAATATATATATACATTCTCCTACATATATATACACTGCATTCTAGTCTAGCCAAGCCTATATCTGAATGCAGGCCATCTGGAAGGCCTGGTGTACATTTTCAAATGCATTTTCAGGCAGGCAGGCAGGTGATTCAGTGATCTGCAGTGCATGCAATATATATATACAGTCTCCTACATATATATCCACTGCATTCTAGTCTAGCCAAGCCTATATCTGACTGCAGGCCATTCCTGGTGTACATTTTCAAATACACTTTCAGGCAGGCAGGTGATTCAGTGATCTGCAGTGCATAAAATATATATACAGTCTCCTACATATATATATCCACTGCATTCCAGTCTAGCCAAGCCTATATCTGACTGCTGGCCATTCCTGGTGCACAATTTCAAATACACTTTCAGGCAGGCAGGCAGGCAGGCAGGCAGGCAGAAGATTCAGTGATCTGCAGTGCATTCAATATATATACAGTCTCCTACATACTGTATATATATCCGCTGCATTCCAGTCTAGCCAAGCCTATATCTGACTGCAGGCCATTCCTGGTGTTCGTTTTCAAATATACTTTCAGACAGGCAGGCAGGTGATTCAGTGATCTGCAGTGCATTAAATATATATACAGTCTCCTACATATATATCCACTGCATTCTAATGTAGCCAAGCCTATATCTGACTGCAGGCCATTCCTGGTGTACGTTTTCTAGTAAACTTCAGGCGGTGTTTTGCTAATAAAATTTTACAGCATGTCTGGAAGGCCACCAAGGGGAGGCAGACGCTCACAGGCCACTAAAAGAGGGCAAGCAGGCTCTGTGTCTACAGCCAACAGTGCTGGTCGTGGACACAGTGCATCCTCAGCACGTGGCCGTGGGGCACGCTTGTCCTTTTTTGGCAGCTGGCCATGTTGATTTACAACATGCAGAAGAGTTGGTAGAGTGGATAACTAAGCCATCCTCATCCTCCTCATCCTCTGTCACCCAGGCTCAGAGTAGTTTGCCTGCCAATGCAGCTGCCAAATCGGCCTATTCCATCGGCTCAATGTCATCAGTCACTCCTTCCCTAGCCCCACCATCATGCACAGGAGGAGTCCCCCTAACTGTTCGACCTGAGTGTTGGGTACATGCTGCAGGAGGATGCGCAGCGTTTTGAAGGCTCCGATGTTGGTTCCCAGGTTGAGGAAGGCAGTAACGTGAGTCCAGAGAGAGGGGGTGCCCAAGAAGGACAAGAAACTGGCAGTCATGTTCCCCCAGCTGCAGCATACTGCCAGGTTTGCTCTAGTGACGAGGAGGGAGGGGATGATGAGGTCACTGACTCTACATGGGTGCCTGATAGAAGAGAGGAGGAGGAGACACATCTCCAAGAGGCAGGATGCCCTCCAGGGGCCAGCTTAAGGGCAGCCACCCAACTGCATCACATCGCAGAGCTCTGCATGTGCAGGGCACTGCTGACTTCCCACGTATTTTGAAAAGTTCTTTGGTGTGGGCCTTTTTTGATACGTGTGCAGCAGATTGCACCATTGCTGTTTGCAATATATGTCTGAAGCGTATCAAGCGTGGCAAAAACAGCAGCCGCTTGGGCACCACATGCTTGACCAGACATATGTCGAGCTCCCATGCAATCCGTTTTTAACAGTACTTAAAAGACCCACACCAAAGAACAAGGCGAACTTCTCCTTGCTCCTCATCAGCTGGGATCTCCAACCCTACTATACCTTCAGTCCTCTCAGAGACCTGCACTGAGAGGAATGAAGGTGTAGAATTAGGTGTGCCAAGTACTTGCGGGCAGTCCGCTATCGCTACACCAACATCCCATTGTAGCAGGCAAATTTCCCTACCCCAGTTGCTAAACCGTCGAAAGAAATTCAGTCCCGGCCATCCACATGCTCAGCAGCTGAATGCTAGCTTGGCTAAATTGCTAGCACTCCAACTGCTGCCTTTTCAGCTGGTAGACTCTGCCATGCCATTCCGGCTCTCTACAGGCATGTGGAAGGCAATGTCCTGGCCTCGTTGGACAGGGCGGTCAGCGGTAAGGTGCATATTACTGCTGACTCATGGTCCAGCAGGCATGGACAGGGACCTTACCCTTCTTTCATGGCGCATTGGGTGACTCTGCTGGCAGCTGGGAAGGATGCAGGACAGGTTGCAATATTGTTGGAGCTAGTTCTGCCACCACGCCTCCAAAATGCTAGTAGTGGTGATTCTGCCACACCTCTCTCCTCCACCCCCTCCTCTTCTTCTTCCTCTATGGCCTCTTCCTCTGCAGATTTCTCCTCGGAACCAGCGGTGCTCTGTAGGCGTTCAAGGGGCTACACAAACACTCAGGCAAAAAGATGCCATGCGGTGCTTGAGTCTGCTTAGGGGACAGGAGCCACACTGGGACAGAGATTCTGTCAGCTCTGCAGGGGCAGACTCAGAGGTGGTTGACGCCAGCTTCAGCCAGGAATGGTGGCTTGCCACAATGGCACCAACCTCCTCTCCGCCCTCCGACAGGGACACTTGACCCATGTTCTTTGTTTGGCTCACATCCTTAATTTGGTGGTGCAGTGGTTCTTGTGCAGGTACCCGGGCTTACAGGGTCTCCTGAGGCAGGCCAGGAAAGTCTGTAGACATTTCCACCGGTCACATAATGCCAGTGCTCGGCTGGCTGACCTTCAAAAGGAATGCAACCTGCCTGTGACATGCCCACCAGGTGGAACTCAACGTTGGCAATGCTGCAGCGGCTGAACACACAGCTGAGGGCCATCAATGAGTACCTGTGTGAGTATGGCACCAGGACAGGGTCAGGGGAGCTTGGCTTTTTTTCGCCACGCCAGTGGCTACTGATCAACGATGCATCCACTGTCCTGTCACCATTTGAGGAGGCCATGAGGATGATGAGCAGTGACAGTGCATGCATCAGTAATACTGTCCCTCTTGTCTTCTTGTTGGAGCACACGCTTCATGGAATAATGGACAGGGTACTTGAGGCAGAACAGAGGGAGGAAGAGGAGGACTTCCTTACCTCTCAAGGCCCCTTTTATCAAGACAGGGGGTGCCAATCACACAGAAAGAGGAGGAGCAGGAGGAGGATGAGGATTGTGTCAGCATGGAGGTGGAGCCTAGCACTCAGCATCAGCAGCAGTCTTCAAGGGGTCATTTTCAGTCCCCAGAAACCCATGGACTTGTACGTGGCTGGGAGGAGGTGGTTGCGGATCATGTCATCCTTAGTGACCCAGAGGACTCCGGATCGAATGCCTCAGCAAACCTTCGCTGCATGGCCTCCCTGATCCCGCAAAGCCTGCGAAAGGACCCTCGGATTCGTGGTATCAAGGAGAGGGATCATTACTGACTACCCTTCTTGATCCACGTTACAAGGGTAAGGTTGCGGAATTTATCCAGCCTTCGCAGAGGGAGCAGAGGATGAAACATCTTCGGGAGGCCTTGCAGAAAGGTTTGTGCAATGCATTTCCAAAGCCTGGGAGGTTACAATTTCCTGGTCCTCCTAGACAACGTGTTGCTGAGGCTTCGGTCAGTCACAGAAGGAGCGGTGGAGAAGGTGGCTGTCTGACCGATGAGTTCAGACAATTCTTTAGTCCGCAGCCCCAAGGTCTGATCGGCTCCAGCAACCATCGCCAGCGTCTGATTTACATGGTGCAGGAATACCTAAGGGCAAGATCAGACTTGGAGACCTTTCTAACCGAAAATCCACTGGGTTACTGGGTCTTGGGGATGGATCCCTGACCAGAGCTTGCACAATATGCAATTGAGCAACTGGCCTGTCCTGCATTCAGCCTTATGTCTGAACGCACATTCAGTGCTGGTGGAGGCTTTGTAACCGATCATAGAGTGCGCCTGTCCACAGACTCAGTTGATCGGCTCACCTTCATAAAAATGAATCAGTCGTGGAACACCAGCTACCAAGCACCTGATGCTGATGTAACCGATTAATTTTTCTATGACTGTAAGATCCCTTGAAGACTGCCTATGCTGAGTGACTATCCTGTTATGCTGAGTGACTATCCTATTCCTCCTCAATGTTCATGCTGATAGCTTCTAAGAACATTTTTGTTTCAGGGCACCACTACCAGTGCCTAAGGCCCAATTTTTCTGCCCCTGTTTAACAGGGGCATATGCGTATAATTTTTGCTGTAATATTTTGCAGCAGGGCTCGTTCTTGTGCTCAACTATAGTATCTGTGAGGGGTTGCAGTGTTGTGGCACCACCCCCAGTGCCTAAGGCCCAATTTTTCTGCCCCTGTTTAACAGGGGCGTGTAATTACAATTTTTGATCTAATATTTCACAGCAGAGCCCGTTCCTGCGCCCACCAAGAGTAACTGTGAGGGCTTACAGTGTTGTGGTACCACCAACACCTAAGGCCCATATTTTTGCAGAGTATATAGGGCAGGCCGTATAGCATATACAGGCGGTCCCCTACTTTCAAACATCCAACTTACAAACGACTCCTACTTACAAACGGACGGAGACAACAGGAAGTGAGAGGAAATCTACCCCTAGGAAGGGAAATTCTCTCCTATAAAAGTTAATATGGGAAAAAGGTGTCTCCACTGATGCTTTATCACCTATCCTTGTTTCCCTAATAACCCCAAATTTTCAAAATCCAATTGACATTGGGACAGAAAGTGAGGTGAAATCTTCTGAAGAGGAGCACAGACAACAAAAGAAATGTCACAGGGGTGATAACCCTTCCCTATGTTTTCCAAAAAGGTTAAAAATAGATTTTTTGGCTGGAGCTACACTTTAAAAATGTACCAGTTCAAAATTACAAACAGATTCTACTTAACAACAAACCTACAGTCCCTGTCTTGTTTGCACCGCCTGTATGCTGCTGTTCATAGTATATAGGGCCTGGGGGCCCCACGCCTTTTCTTTTTTTAATTTGGGTGCGGGGTTCCCCTTAATATCCATACAAGACCCAAAGGGCCTGATAATGGACTTGGGGTACCCATGCCGTTTGTTTCACTGATTTTCATTCATATTGCCAGGACCCGACATTACATTACAACCGCAAGCAGTTTTAAATGACTTTTTTTCCTTTAGAAATGTAATTTTGCTCTTGGACTGTTCTAAACACGGGAAACATGCGCTACTTTACAGGCATACTATAGACACCCCCCAGGTATGATATTTAAAGGAATATTTCACTTTTATTTTTTCACTTCAGCATTATTAAAATCACTGCTCCCGAAAAAACGTCAGTTTTTAAAACTTTCTTTTGCATTGATACATGTCCTCTGGGGCAGGACCCGGGTTCCCAAACCCTTTTTAGGACAATAACTTGCATATTAGCATATTTTTCACGTTAGGATCCCATAGACTTTAACGGTGTTCTGCCACGAACCGAACCGGGGGGGGGGGGGGGGGGGGTGTTCAGCTCATCCCTACTGGTCACATCTCAAAAATGTATCAAATTTTGACTTCTTGTTCAGGAAAGCGGTTCTATATGGACAAATGGCAGCAGGACATTGGTGAAACATTTGAAGTGGACATATGGCTTTAACCCCTTCAATACCGGGCAACCCCCCCCACCCCCCCCCCCCCCTGCCCAGGACAATTTTCAGCTTTCAGCGCTGTCACACTTTAAATGACAATTACGCAGCCATGTAAAACTGTACACATATGTTATTGTTATAATTTTTTTGAGACAGATAGAGCTTTCTTTCGGTGGTATTTAATCATCACTGCATTTTTATTTTTTGCTAAATAAACGAAAAAAGACAGAAAATGAAAAAAAAAAAGTCTAATGCCGCGTACACACGAGCGGACTTGTCCGACGGACCGAGTCCGGCAGACAATTCGACCGTGTGTGGGCTTCATCGGACCTGCAGCGGACTTTTTCGGTCAAAAATCTGACGGACTTTAGATTTGGAACATGTTTCAAATCTTTACGTCGGAACTCCACCAAACCCAGTTCCTATCAAAAAGTCCGCTCGTCTGTATGTTGGTCCGACGGACGAAAACCAACGCTAGGGCAGCTATTGGCTACTGGCTATCAAATTCCTTATTTTCGTCCGGTTGTACGTCATAACGTACGAATCCGTCGGACTTTGGTGTGATCGTGTGTAAGCAAGTCTGTTTGTTCGGATAGAGCGTCGGACTAGTCCGGTTGAAAAGTCCACTCGTGTGTACGTGGCATTAGTTACTGTTATAAAATTTTGCAAATATGTAATTTGTCTTCTTCACTGATGTGCGCAGATGAGGCTGCACTAGGTGGGCACTAATGAGGTGGTACTGATAAGCTGCACTGATGAAGAGGCACTGATGAGGCTGCACTGATGGACACTGATAGGCTGCACTGATGGACACTGATGAGGTGGCACTGACGGGCACTGATAAGCTGAACTGATGAAGAGGCACTGATGAGATGGCACCAATGAAGAGGCACTGATGAAGATGCATTGATATGCAGCACTGATGGACACTGATGAGGCGGCACTGATGGACACCGATAGGCTGCACTGATGAGCACTAATGAGGTGACACTGATGGGCACTGATATGCTGCACTGATGAAGAGGCACTGATGAGGCGGCACTGATAAAGAGGCACTGATGAAGAGGCACTGATGAGGCAGCACCGATGAAGAGGCACTGATGAGGTGGCACTGATGAAGAGGCACTGATGAAGAGGCACTGATAAGGCGGCACCGATGAAGAGGCACTGATAAGGCGGCACCGATGAAGAGGCACTGATGAGGTGGCACTGATGAAGAGGCACTGATGAGGTGGCACTGATGAAGAGGCACTGATGAGGCGGCACCGATGAAGAGGCACTGATGAGGTGGCACTGATGAAGAGGCACTGATGAGGCGGCACCGATGAAGAGGCACTGATGAGGCGGCACCGATGAAGAGGCACTGATGAGGCGGCACTGATGAAGAGGCACTGATGAAGAGGCACTGATGAGGCGGCACCGATGAAGAGGCACTGATGAGGTATATTGTGTTTTTAGTGAGAAGGGTGATCACTCATTGGTTGCATTTCATTTATAAAACGTGCAGCTGGGAGTGGGAGGGTAGATGATGCAGGGGGCGTGTGCTAACGAGGTCAGCTGGTCAACTCCTTCCTGTGTCATGACCTAAAGTCTGATCAGGAAGTAAGACATTACTAATGGAAACGTCTGGAAACATGGATTAGGACATGAAAAGTAAGTGACTGTAGATTTAATGGAAAGCTTCGATATTTTTGCAAAAAAAAAAAAAAAAGTACATGAATGCTATATTGGTGCATAGGGGAGCTGGAATTAAAAAAAAAAAGTGTACAAAGGTGAACTTACCCTTTAACCTCTTGCCGACCAGCCGCTGTCCTTATACTGCAGCAGGTCGGCACGATCCCGCGAGCCGTCGTAGCTGTACATTGGCTCTTTTAAGCGGGATGGCGAGCGCGCGCACGCTGCACTGCGGGGGGCGCCGGTGCTCGTGGCCGACGGTCGCGATGACCACCGGCCACGAGCGATCGCGGGCACGAGAGGCAGAACAGGGACGTGTGCGAGTAAATCAAATCAAATCCCTGTTCTGTTCTGTGAGGAGCTAGAAACCACGATCCGTCATTTCCTCTAGGTCAGTCCCCTCCCCCCCCCCCCTACAGTTAAAACATACAGTCAGGGAACACAGTTAACCCCTTGATCGCCCCCTAGTGTTAATCCCTTCCACGCCAGTGACATTTTTACAGTAATCAGTGCATTTTTATAGCACTGATCGCTGTATTAATGCTAATGGTCCCAAAAATGTGTCAAAAGTGTCCGAAGGGTCCGCCATAATGTCGCAGTCCCGATAAAAATCACAGATCGCCGCCATTACTAGTTAAAAAAAAAAAAATAATAAAAGCGCAATAAATCTATCCCCTATTTTGTAGACGCTATAACTTTTGCGCAAACCAATCAATATAAGCTTATTGCGATTTTTATTACCAAAAATATGTAGAAGAATACGTATCGGCCTAAACTGAGGAAAAATTCGCTTTTTAAAAAAAAAAAAAAAATTGGGGATATTTATTATAGCAAAAAGTAAAAAATATTGTGTTTTTTTTTCAAAATTGTCGCTCTTTTTTTGTTTATAGCACAATAAATAAAAACCGCAGAGGTGATCAAATACCACCAAAAGAAAGCTCTATTTGTGGGGAAAAAAGGACGTCAATTTTGTTTGGGTGCAACGTCGCACAACCGCGCAATTGTCAGTTAAAGCGACGCAGTGCCGAATCGCAAAAAAATGGCCTGGTCATTAAGCAGCCAAATCTTCCGGGGCTGAAGTGGTTAAGGAATATTGGATGGTCACTCTTGGAGACTCTCCTTTTACATTTTAGAACTATGTTTTTTTGTTTTTTTTTTCCAATAATTTTGACATTGATAGGAATGGAAATGAGGGGGGGGGGGGATGGGGGGAGAACCGCGCAGCACTGATTGATCATTTCAGACTTTCAGATGATTAAAGTCAACCACATGAGAAATCGATGTGTATGAGGCCGGCGTTCGAGAAGCTGCCTCAACAATTCAGAATCGCTCGCTGACTTTTGAGCCGGGAGCAGATCATAAAGTGATGAGAACACAAGTGGTGGGAGAAGACGTGGAAACTATTTTTACGATGAAGGATTTTTTTCTAATACTTTGATTGTTTTTGAGCGAGCCGGGATTGAAACCACAGCGGGGCGAAGCTTTTTTCCCGGTTTACGCAGCGAAAGATTTACAGTCCATTTATAAAATGCGTCCCCGGAGTACGGGATTGCTCTTGTTAGCAGACTCCGGCTGAATAAGACAAGACAAATGACGCAAAGCACGGGAGGGTTTGTGTTCCCTTTCTGGAGAACGCAGCATTTCGTTTTCATCTTAAAGTCGGTTCTAAAGGAAGAAGGTTAATGCATTCTCTGCATTCAGGTAAAAAAAATCTTCTGCATGCAGCCCCTCCCCCCCAGGCCCCCCCTTATACTTACCTGAGCCCGATCTCGATCCAGTAAGGGCTCCATTGGCTCTCTTCCCATTGGCTCAAAGACAGCAGCGGGGGGGCCATTGGCTCCTGCTGCTGTCAATCAAAGCCAGTAAAGAGGCCGAACCCTGCTCTGTGTGTGTCAATGGACACAGACAGCCCATCTGAGAACATACAAGTGTCTCCATAGCAAGCAGCTGGCTATGGGGGCACTCGGGAGGGGAGGAGCCAGGTGTTCCAGGGGTGGGGGGAGCCAGAGAAAAGGAGGAACGGGGCTGCTCGGTGCAAAACCATTACATTGCAGCAGTGGCGGCTGGTGCTCAAAAAATTTGGGGGTGCGCAAACAAACTGAAAAATTCTGAAAAAAACAAAACATCAATTGCCACCACTGTACCATCAAACGCAGCGACTGTGCACATCAATTGCTGCCACTGTGCCACTTCAAATGCTCCCACTGTACCACATCAATTGCCACCACTGTGCCACATCAAATGCTCCCACTGTGCCCCATCAAATGCTCCCACTGTGCCCCATCAAATGCTCCCACTGTGCCCCATCAAATGCTCCCACTGTGCCCCATCAAATGCTCCCACTGTACCCATCAATTGCCGCCACTGTACCACATCAAATGCTCCCACTGTACCACATCAAATGCCGCCACTGTGCCACATCAAATGCTCCCACTGTGCCATATCAAATGCTCCCACTGTGCCACATCAAATGCTCCCACTGTGCCCATCAAATGCTCCCACTGTACCCATAAATTGCCGCCACTGTGCCCATCAAATGCTCCCACTGTGCCACATCAAATGCTCCCACTGTACCCATCAATTGCAGCCACTGTGCCACATCAAATGCCGCCACTGTGCCCATCAAATGCTCCCACTGTGCCATATCAATTGCCACCACTGTGCCACATCAAATGCTCCCACTGTGCCACATCAATTGCCACCACTGTGCCACATCAAATGCTCCCACTGTGCCACATCAAATGCTCCCACTGTGCCCATCAATTGCAGCCACTGTGCCATATCAAATGCTGCAACTGTGCCACCCCCCTCCCGCGCGCCGCCTGCCCGGCACCTACCCTGTCTCGGTGGGGCAGCGGGTGACGGCGGCGAGCGGTGTCCTCCATGCTCCTCAATGTCTTCTTCCGTCCTCTCTTCCCCTCCTCTGCTATGATTGGACGCCTGATAGGCCTCCAATCGCAGCGCCTGTCATTTCAGCCAATCAGGTGACAGGTAACAGACGCGAGCACCTGATTGGCGGAGAGTCGGTTCAGTGTTAGGAAAGCGAATATTCATTCTTTTTTCTAACACAGCTGGGTGAAATGCGAGCGCCAAGCATGGCGTTCGCTGTTTACCTTTTTTTGACGCCTATTAGAGCCTATGGCTCTAATCAGGTGCTTCAAAGAAATGCCCCGCCGCTGTGATTCGGGAGCCCGGCGCCCCGAAAGGGGGCCGGTTACTTGGATAGGGGCTGGTAGTGGCGGCCATAGATAGATTCATGCAATGCATGAATCTATCTATTGGTGATAGAGGGGGTGGCAGGAGAGAGGGGGCGGCGCCCGTGCGCCCTTATGGACGCTTTCTGAATGGTCCGACGGCGGGGAAGGAGGAGGGGGGCCCGAACGTCTGACGTACTTCACTGCGGCGAGGTCGGACGAAAGTGGGGACGGGCACCTGTCAAAAACAGATACCTGCTCCACCCTCTGGGCACAGACCTGATCAACTGACCGACCGACTGACCCCACGGGTTGTTTGCCACCCCCCCCCCCAACCCCCCCCCAAAAAAAAAAAAATCACCAGCCGCCACTGGCTTTAAGTACGACATTTTTATTATTTTAATTTTAAAAACATTGAACCTTTAATATCAATTTAATGGACAATTCCATGCAGAAGTCTTGATTTGGTTGGAAAATAGCAAATCAAACCCCCCGCCAGCTTTTTATTGTGACAGCCGACACTGACAGCTATCTAATTATTCTACCATTTACAGCAGGTCCGTGGTTCTCTCTTATTCAGACCACTTCCCAAAACTTCTATGTCCTAACAGTTAAAAAAAAAAAAGTTTGTTCTCACACGATAAAAGTAGGGGAATACAAAATACAATAATAAATATTGTCAAAAGTATTGGGACGCCTGCCTTTACACACACATGAACTTTAATGACATCCCAGTCTTAGTCCGTAGGGTTCAATATTGAGTTGGCTCCGCCCTTTGCAGCTATAACAGCTTCACCTCTTCTGGGAAGGCCGTCCACAAGGTTTAGGAGGGTGTCTATGGGAATGTCTCTACTGTCAAAATCTACTACATCAGCCACACTGTGGCACAAGGTAAATTATTATACTATACATATACCCTTACTACTTTAATATTACAACACTACACTCATACTCCTATTCCTATAATCAGTTTAGATCTTCCACACATGTTTTTGATTGTTTCATTTGGTTTTATTCATTCACACACTCTCCTTTTGATTTGTTTTTCACTTTTATTCCACCATGTGTTGGCTGACACTACACACTCATTTCATTCACCTGGACATGGCACTGTAGTCAGCATTGTGCTGGCCATCCATTTAATTTTACTTTATCACTCAAAGGGTTTTTCATATTCCTTGTACCACATATCACTTCCCACTCACCTGTGTTTACACACCACACCACTCAAACAACCCTATAACTATACAACCATTTCTTTTATGGTTGTGCCACTTTCTATATAATTAATTACAATCATGAAACCTTAGGACACCAGATCAATATATATTGATCACTAGGATTGCAGTTAGCCCATACACTTCATACTTTTGCCAATGTGCTGAGAATCATTTTGACTGATTGGGTATTTGTCGCAGGTGCTGACTTCTCCTTCCCCTGGAGGGCGTCTATGTGGCTCCTTGTAAGCCCCTTGGGCTGGACTCATGTGCTCTGGGGAGACAGGGGCGAATATGGGGGCCCCCCGGATCCATTTACGGCTTTTACTGGCCAAAGGATTATTCCCTCTACTTTTCAGCGGTAAATATACTACCACTTTTTACCTTACAATGAGATTTATGATGACATGTTCTTAAATTTTGAAGATATTCAATGTATTTTATAGAACCAACTATCCCCCTGATGATGACCGTACACAGGTCGAAACGCGTCGGGGATTTATACCGTCAACAGCCCGGAAATGTATGACTGTATATAATTTTGTGTAAAGATGTGTCGACTTTATATTGTGGAATATGTATTGTACTACTTGGCCAGTGCTCTATGTTGTAATGCCAATTGAATTATAGCATTACAATTGTTCATTGTTCATGGTTCAATAAAAGCACTTACTGGTTATACATTTTTTTATTATTTCTGAATATCAAGATTTTGCTGTCTAAAGCCCCACCGGGGAAACTGTCCATTTTTTACTATTATTGTTTCGGGGTGTGCAGCGCATGCGTCTCTCCCACATGTGTTTTTCTCTTTATATCTATGGGAATGTCTGACCATTCTTCCAGAAGAGCATTTGTGAGGTCAGGCACTGATATTGGATGAGAAGGCCTGGCTCGCAGTCTCCACTCTACTGTAATTCATCCCAAAGGTGTTCTGTCAGGTTGAGGTCAGGACTCTGTTCAGGCCAGTCAAGTTCCTCTACCCCAAACTCGCTCATCCATGTCTTTGTGGACCTTGCTTTGTGCACTGGTCCAAATCATTTGGAGGAGGGGGGATTATGGTGTGGGGGGAGGGGGGGATTATGGTGTGGGGTTGTTTTTCAGGGGTCGGGTTTGGCCCCTTAGTTCCAGTGAAGGGAACTTTTAAGGCCTCAGCATACCAAGACATTTTGGACAATTTCATGCTCCCAACTTTGGGGGAACAGTTTGGGGACGGCCCCTTCCTGTTCCTACATGACTGCCCACCAGAGCACATGAACAATTCCAGCAGGTATTTCAGCTTGCCAGAAAATGAAATATTGGGGAAGAATTCTCATTTAAAGTGAATCTGCACATTGCCCATCCAGGTTTGCTTAATAGGGCGTACACACGGTCGGACATTGATTGGACATTCCGACAACAAAATCCATGGATTTTTTCAGACGGATGTTGGCTCAAACTTGTCTTGCATACACACGGTCACACAAAGTTGTCGGAAAATCCGATCGTTCTGAACGCGGTGACGTAAAACGCGTACGTCGGGACTATAAACGGGGCAGTGGCCAATAGCTTTCATCTCTTTATTTATTCTGAGCATGCGTGGCACTTTGTCCGTCGGATTTGTGTACACACGATCGGAAATTCCGACAACGGATTTTGTTGTCGGAAAATTTTATCTCCTGCTCTCCAACTTTGTGTGTCGGAAAATCCGATGGAAAATGTCCGATGGAGCCCACACACGGTCGGAATTTCCGACAACACGCTCCGATCGGACATTTTCCATCGGAAAATCCGACCGTGTGTACGGGGCTAAGAGCTAAGAGCTAATCCCTTCCACTGCAACAGTATGTACCTCCTCCCCCCGCCATCATCTTCACCCTCTGGGGATCTGAGATAAAAGCCCCGTGTGCCGGCGGACTGGGGGAACCATATACAGTCAGTTTAATTCAATTACTTTAATTAATTGTTAGCCTGATGATACTGCTTCCATCTGTGAGTTAACACCCCTCATGGACAGAGCCCAGGGGCCAAACTACTTCCCTCTACTTCACACCAGAATGTCTCTTCACCTGCCAGTGATACCTGTCCAATCACGGACTACAGAGTCATTTTGGGGGGAAATGGTGTTGAATGCTGATTTTACACTTTACTTTCTTCAGCCGTGGAGGGAAGCTGCTGTATACTTCAAGAGGAGGCCTCACTTGTGCTCCAGGCCTAGTGCTTAGGAAGGTTCTGCCAAGGAGCGAGCCCTAAAGTAAGGACCTGCTGCTTAGGAGGGTAAACCATACAGTCACCAATCAGGGGTGGATCCGGGGGGGGGGCAACATGGCAATTGCCCCCCCCCCAATAAATTAGATGCGGATGAGAGAATGCGGGTGGGCGGGCAGGCCGGGCAGCTGAGTGGATTGGCGGGCAGCTGAGAGAGCGGGCCCGGGCAGCTGAGTGGCTTGGCGGGCAGCTGAGTGGCTCGGCGGGCGGGTGAGAGAGTGGGCGGCTGAGAGAGCAGGTGGCCCGGGCAGCTGAGTGGCTCGGCGAGCGGGTGAGAGAGCGAGCGGCTGAGAGAGCGGGCGAGCCGGGCAGCTGAGGGGCTCCATGGGCGGCTGAAAGAGTGGGCGGCTGAGAGAGCGGGCAGGCCGGGTAGCTGAGTGGCTCGGCGAGCGGGTGAGAGAGCGTGTGGCTGAGAGAGCAGACGGGCCGGGCAGCTGAGTGGCTCGTCGGGCAGGTAAGAGAGCAGGCGGGCCAGGCAGCTGGGTAGCTCGGCGGGTGAGAGGGTGGCTGCCCAATGAGCGAGCCGGTGGGCGGGGGAACAGGGAGATGACATCATCTCTCACTGCGCGCCCTGCAGTTCCACCCTCACTGTGCAGGCAGAAGCGGGCAGCAGAGAGATTACATCATCTCTCTGCTGCCTGACTCTGGGACACAGCAAAAGACAATCCCCACCTTACCAGCAAGTGACAATCCGCAACTTGGGGCAGGTGACGGTGGCAGGTGACACGCTCAGGGCTCCCACTGAATCTGCATTATGGTGAGTTCAATGATTTCATTTTGTATAACAATGTAATAATAGAAATAATGCGCTTCAATCATCCTGACACCATAACAACCATGGTGCCGTGATGATTGAAGCGCTAACACCAGCCATTTCCCCGATAAATTGCCCCCAAAAAAACATATTTTCTGGCAGTGCCCCTCCCGAGACTAGACTCTGGATCCGCCCCTGTCACCAATCCACCCCTCCATCAGAACCTCCATCGCTGCCTCCTCCCCCGAACTAGCTGCTCCTCCTCCCCTTTACTCTTCATTACCTATAAGGTTAATATAAAGTTTTATACATTGTTCCCTGTTCTTATATAATGTAGAAGCACTCTCTCTTCTTCAAGTAAACTCCAACCAGACGACTCACTTAACCAGCAATTTACTTTACTGAGGAAGCCCAAACCCTCTGCGCCAGTGGTGGCCCATCCATTAGGGGCACTCGGGAGCGCCGCCCCCTCTATCCATGCCACCCCCTATATGAATAGATAGAGCTCATGCTATGAATGGATCTATCCAATAGCCACCCACTATTCATGCGTCCGACCCCTTTCAGAACATTGGGCGCATGAATTAGAGAGGCGGGGTTGTTTTTTTGAAGCACCTGATTAGAACCAGAGGGTGGGCTTGTAGCGCAGAGCATTGCACCAGGAGCCCACCCAGGTGTTACAACAGTAAATGAATATTCGCTATTGAAACACTGATCCTCAATCCAGGCCAATCAGAAGCAGGTCTGAGACCCGTTTTCCGATTGGCCAAAAAGAGAAGAGTCCCAATTGGCCGCCGAGGACGAGGGAGGAAACGGAAGCCGCCGCGATGCCCGTAGAGAGCAGGGGAAGGGAAAGACGTTGCCGCCATCGCAGTTGAGCAAGGGAAGCCGCCGGTGAAGACTCGGAGAATTGCTGCCTTCCATAGACCCGCCAGGACTGACCGATGGAGGAGGGGGTAGTACTGTTTGCTGCCCCCCCCCCCAAAAAAAAGTTACCACCGGCTGCCACTACTCTAAGCTCTACGCACTACCACTGACCAAAATAGGCCTGCACCATAGCACATTAACCCATTAATAAACTGTACAGCCAAAACATAAAGGCCCCTGCCTACATGTGTAGTTGACCATACTCAGGGCTTACACCAGGAGAATCAACCACATGGTGATGTTCTGGTCATGCCATCTCCTCTTTGCTGAAGTTTTGTACTCATTTTTTGTATACACAATTTTTCAATTGTTTATCCCACCGAAGGAGGTAAATCTGATCTCCTGCTTTGTACACCAATAATTTCCTTTAGGCTGATAAATAAACAAAGCCGCTGATAATTGTTCAAAGCCACCAACATTTGATTACAATCCGTTGGGTGATCGGTTTAGAGACCTCCTTATAATTTTAGCTCGGGATACAGAAATCCGCTACAAGTAATGGGCCACCTAACGACTCCAGAGCAAACAAATTTACCGGCGATTTGTTGACTTATGAAGTCATTGTCTCTGGGCCTTATGATCTATCGGCGGGCTTAATTAAGACCGTGGGTGCCGGTGACCTCATAGTCGCGCTCGTCCGTCTTTGGAACGATCAAGCCATAGGGCTGGTGGTGGTAGGCGACTGCTTCCATCAGATTTATAGTCACTGGACGCGTCGTATCTGTCTCCTTCATTGGGGAACAGGAGGGAAAAAAAAAAAATATCTAGGACGGCATGAGCACTCCATATTTATGAACAGTAAATTATTCCATTGATTATTTTATTTCGACCTAGATTTACACCGACTTTTCCCTCATAAACATAAATCCCAGCGCCAGGAAGAGCAAATTTAATATATTTATACGGAGAGCTCTGTAACTTGCTGTATACGGCTTATTTATTGGCAATTATCCAATGCAACCCCACTAACGCTTGCAACCAATCATACATCTTTCACCAATAAGGGCTTGTATAGACTTGAGGTTGGGGCATTTTTTGGAGCACCCCCCACCCCCCATCCTTTACCTGTAGGGGCAGAGGGTGGTTGTGTTCATATGCTTTGGTTGTAAACCTTTTCTTTGCACCCACAGAAAAAATAATCCCCCTGCTGCATTCGTCAGGCAATATCACCACTGAATGTGACCCCTTTCAAGGAAATAGGGATGTGCCACATCTGCCCCATCACAACTGCCGCAATTGTGGTACAGTGCCTTGAAAAAGTATTCATACCCCTGGAAATGTTCCACATTTTGTCATGTTACAACCAAAAACGTAAATGTATTTTATTGGGATTTTATCCAGGGATATGCAATTAGCGGACCTCCAACTGTTGCAAAACTACAAGTCTCATCATGTTTCTGCCTCTGGGTGTCAGGCTTGTGGCTGTCAGAGTCTTGCTATGCCTCATTGGACTTGTAGTTCTGCAATAGCTGGAGGTCCACTAATTGCATATTCCTGTGATAGACCAACACAAAGTGGAGGAAAATGATAAATGGTTTTCAATTTTTTTGTTACAAATAAATATGTGAAAAGTGTGGGGTGGCATTTGTATTCAGCCCCTTTACTCTGATACCCCTAACTAAAATCTAGGGGAACCAATTTCCTTCAGAAGTCACCTAATTAGTAAATAGAGTCCACCCGTGTGTAATTTTATCTCAGTATACATACAGCTGTTCTGTGAAGCCCTCAGCGGTTTGTTAGAGAACCTTAGTGAACAAACAGCATCATGAAGGCCAAGGAACACACCAGACAGGTCAGGGATAAAGTTGTGGAGAAGTATAAAGCAGGGTTAGGTTATAAAAAAATATATCCCAAGCTTTGAACATCTCACGGAGCTCTGTTCAATCCATCATCGGAAAATGGAAAGAGTATGGCACAACTGCAAACCTACCAAGACATGGCCGTCCACCTAAACTGACCGGCCGGGCAAGGAGAGCATTCATCAGAGAAGAGCCAAGAGGTCCATGGTAACTCTGGAGGAGCTGCAGAGATCCACAGCTCAGGTGGGAGAATCTGTCCACAGGACAACTATTAGTCGTGTTCTCCACAAATCTGCCCTTTATGGAAGAGTGACAAGAAGAAAGACATTGGTGAAAGAAAGTCATAAGAAGTCCTGTTTGTAGTTTGTGAGAAGCCATGTGGAGGACACAGCAAACATGTGGAAGAAGGTGATCTGGTCAGATGAGACCAAAATTCAACTTTATGGCCAAAAAGCAAAATACTATGTGTGGGGAAAACTAACACTGCACATCACCCTGAACACACCATGTCTAAATCTAGCCTGAGACCACAGTAAACTGAAATTTGATTGGATGGGTTACCATACTTTGCATATGACCCTAAAAGGGCATCTCTTGCTAAAACTCTTTTTTTTTTTGGACAGACTAGAAGAGGGTTAGACACTCTGTCCAGGTTCCATTGCTGTCTCAGTCCCGTTAGGAAAAAGTAACCCTAATTTTCTGCCCCAGAACAACAACAGGAAGTTAGTGTTAGTCTCTCCAATGTAAAGGACAATCTTAGACTGTTGTCACCTGGTGTCCCCATCTTAATATTCTTCCTCATCTCGTGTTCTGGTGACAACAGTAAACATTTGGATTTCACACCATTTTTCTGTACTAGTAAACAATGGTTGCCAAGCCAAACAGAGAGGGAAAAAATCTCACTAGTAGGGAAGCAGAAAGCAAAAAAAAAAAACAACACCTCCTTCTTCTCCTTTCTCCTTTCGTCCTTCTGTATTGATCCTTCTTTCTTTTTCTTTTCGTTCTTCTTTCTCTTTCTTTCTTGGTCCTTTTTTCTTTTTCTTTCTTGGCCCTTCTTTCTTTTTCTTTCTTTGTCCTTTCTTTTTCTTTCTTGGTCCTTCTTTTTTTTCTTTCTTGGTCCTTTTTCTCTTTCATTCTTGGTCCTTCTTTCTTTTTTGGTCCTTTTTTCTTGGTTTCTTTCTTGGTCCTTCTTTCTCTTTCTTTCTTGGGCCTTCTTTCTTTTTCTTTCTTGGTTTCTTTCTTGGTCCTTCTTTCTCTTTCTTTCTTGTGCCTTTTTTCTTTTTCTTTCTTGGTTTCCTTCTTGGTCCTTCTTTCTCTTTCTTTCTTGGTCCTTCCTTCGTGGTCATTCTTTCTTTTTCTTTCTTGGTTTCTTTCTTGGTCCTTCTTTCTTTTTCTTTCTTGGTCCTTCTTTCTCTTTCTTTCTTGGGCCTTCTTTCTTTTTCTTTCCTGGTCCTTTCTTTTTCTTTCTTGGTTTCTTTCTTGGTCCTTCTTTCTCTTTCTTTCTTGGTCCTTCTTTCTTTTTCTTTCCTGGCCCTTCTTTCTTTTTCTTTCTTGGTTTCTTTCTTGGTCCTTCTTTCTTTCTCTTTCTTTCTTGGTTTCTTTCTTGGTCCTTCATCCTTCTTCCTTCTTCTTTTCCTTCTCCTTCCTTTTAATAATGTTATTATTATTACTGTTACTATTATTGATATTATATATACATTGATTTATCATAACATATTTCTTATCATTACAATTATCATGGAGATGCAGTACCAGGTTTTAATCACAGTAGTGCACTGTAAGTACATGCTGAGATGGTTCCTCCTGGTCCCAAGAAAATAAGAGGCTCCAGTTTTCCCATATGAAGAATGTTCACTTCTGGGTTGAGAGATGCCCTTTGGAAAATCTCTCTCTCCAGCCCTCTATATTCAGTGAAGGATTACACCGTGCGGCGGGCGGAATCATTCATCATAGTACATAGGTCTTACCTCTATCACCAGGAATCACTGCCATAAAATAAACCCCCAGATTTATTGCTGTCTTGTTTGCAGTTTCAGAATTCTGGGTTGTACAAGGCCAAGCGGTGGTGTTCAGTGAACTCATACATACAAGACCTGTGTTACCTTCACTGTATAAATATGTTTTATCTCCCAGATTTACTGATTGTTGAGCGGAGAGGGACGGAAAATATTCAACGAGCTGCATGGATGCCAAGCAATATATTCTATTATTCTTCTCTGACCTTCACTTTCCTATCTCTGTTACCTAACAGAATTATCTTGTAATACATATATATCAAGATTTATCTACTCATCAGTCTATCTATCTATTACAGATTTTAAGGGGGACCTCACACCCACAAAATAAATCTGTGGGATCCCCCTATAAATCCGTACTAGACCCGTAATCAGAAGATGCAGCCTGGCAGGCCAGGATTGGGGGGGGGGGGAATGGGCATGTGCACCCCCCCCCCTCCTGAGCCATACCAGGCCTCGTGCCCTCAACATGTGGTGGGGAGCGTCCCTGGGGTAGTGATATCATTGCCCATATATGTCCATGTGTCCGTTTATGGTCAATGATGTCACCAGGACACTTGGTCTTCATCACGTACCTGGTCGAGGCCGAGCTGACGGGAGGCCTGCCGTACATCTCTTATCCTGTTTCCCCTGGGGGGCGGGGGGGTGACAGGGTATGGCAGGGCACAGAAGGGCACAGGTGGCTATAGGAGATTCAGTTCGGAATATCCTGGAAGCAGATGCAGAGCAGGAGCATGTCAACTAGTAGTAGAGACGTACTGGATCTCAGATGTGAAGTCAGACAGGCAGAGGTCAGCAAAAACCAGGCGGCAGGAGTACAAAGTCAGGAGCCAGGAACAGTGTCAGAGCCAGGCCAGGGTCAGCATCAAGCAAGCAGAAGATGTACTGGAACAGCAGGCAGGAAGCAAGGTTGGGTCACAAGCCAAAGTCGGCAACAGAGGTTCAGGAACAAACATGGTGAACAAGCCGGGTCAGGAGACAAATGAGCACAGGATCCGGTCACAAACAGAAGGGGCTAACAACCGCTCAGCAACGAATGGCAGAGCGGATGGCAGAAGTGACGTCAAACATCACTTCTGCCCAATGCTCTTAAAGTGGAATTTATTTTTTTTTCGAAAAAAAAAATGATATTTCAATTTGATTTTATTTTATTTTTTATTGCATTTTAGTGTAAATATGAGATGTGAGATCTTTTTGACCCCCAGATCTCATATAGAGGTCCTGTCATGCTTTTTTTCTATTGCAAGAGATGTTTACATTCCTTGTAATAGGAATAAAAGTGACTCAAACATTTTCTTTTAAATGACAGTGTAAAAAAAAGTAAAGAAAATAAGAAAAAAAAAATTAAAACGTCCTGCCTTGCCGAACTCCCGCGCAGAAGCGAACGCATACGTAAGCCGCGCCCGCATATGAAAACGGTGTTTAAACCACACTTGTGAGGTATCGCTGCGATTGTTGGAGCAAGAGCAATAATTCTAGCACTAGACCTCCTCTGTAACTCAAAACAGGTAAAATGTAGACATTTTTAAACGTCGCCTATGGCGATTTTTAAGTATAAAAGTTTGTCGCCATTCCAGGAGCGGGGTGCAATTTTGAAGCGTGACATGTTGGGTATCAATTTACTCTGCGTAACATTATCTTTCACAATATAAAAAAATTCGGCTAACTTTATTGTTCACTTATTTTTTTCAAGGCAAAAAAATTTTTTTTTCCCTAAAAAAGTGCACTTGTAAGACCGCTGCGCAAATACGGTGTGGCAGAAAGTGTTACAACGACCGCCATTTTATTCTCTAGGGTGTTAAAAAAAATATATATATATATATATATATATATATATATATATATATATATATATATATATATATATATATATATATATTATATATATATATATATATATATTATATATATATATATATATTTTTTTTTTTTTTTTTAACCACTTAAGGACCGAGCCTCTTTTTGAGACTTGTTTACAAGTTAAAATCATTTTTTTTTGCTAGAAAATTACTTTGAACCCTACATATATATAATGTTTGAGGGTTCAAAGTAATTTTCTAGCAAAAAAAATGATGGCTAGGTCCTTAAGTGGTTAATGTCCTCTTCTGGAATTGATTCTGCAAGCTCTGTTGCTGTTTTTTAGAAAATAGTTTTTATTATTCTCAATGTTTTTCTAGGTTTTGTCAGCATTGGTTGTGTGTGGGGGGGAGGTGATAAATTCAGTAACTTTATTGTGTTAATTGTTAATAGATCGCCACAATTTACACTGTTTACGAGAAGAACGGATGTGTTACAATTTAAATTAAATATGTTAAATTACTTATTTATGGATGAAACACTGAGTTGAGATGAGATTTCAGTCTAATTTCTCAAAATGTTAAAAGCTGTGATTTTCTAAAAAAAAAAAAAAAAATCAGTATTAACAAAGCAATAAAAAATAAATTGTATCTTTGTCCATAAATTGTGGAATAAACAGGTTTGTGTTTGGAGGGACTTTGGTTTTCATCTCTCAAGGTCAGTCTTTTTCACACATCACTTACTCCTAAAGGCCGACGCAAGCCAAAACGTATTATATTATTTTGTGTAAAGTTGGGAAGTTTTAAAACTCCTGTCTAGTTTTTATTGTTATAAAATAATAACAATATCTGCGCTATTCTTTACGAATCAATAAGTAAAAGCAGCCAGTTTGTTGATAACCAAACATAAAAAGTCTTAAAAATGCGGCGCTTAAAATAACAACTAATGCTGGGTACACACGGGCGTACTTTTCGATCGGCCTGGTCCGACGGACCGAATCCGGCGGACAGTCCGACCGTGTGTGGGCTCCATCGGACCTGCAGCGGTCAAAAATCTGATGGACTTTAGATTTGAAACATGTTTCAAATCTTTCCGACGGACTCGAGTCCGGTCAAAAAGTCCGCTCGTCTGTATGCTAGTCCGACGGACGAAAACCAACGCTAGGGCAGCTATTGGCTACTGGCTATCAACTTCCTTATTTTAGTCCGGTCATACGTCATCACGAATCCGTCGGACTTTGGTGTGATCATGTGTAGGCAAGTCCGTTCGTTGGGAAAGTCTGTCGGAAGTCCACCGAAAGTCCGTCGGATAGACCAGTCCGGTCGAAAAGTCCGCCTGTGTGTGCGCTGCATTATAGAAAGCCCAAAGTAGAAGAGAGGAATATTCCAGTCACCAGCTATAGTTCATGTATAGGAAAGCTCTCGGCACCACAAGTGATCTGCTTACCAGATGGCTGAAAATGATATGCATGTTGTAATGACTCCGGGCTCATCCTGCATATCCGGCTTTATAGCAAAATTCTCCCCCATAGGCCAAATAAACGATGTCCAGATAATATTCTCCCTCAATAAACTTCTCCAGGAACTCACATCAGATGCAAGGCTTTCAGTAAATCGATCAGCAGTGCTCAATGAAGGAAATAAGTGACCAATAGTGAACGCTGCAATGCCATTTAAAAACAAATTTATTTTAGTAACTTACAGTTTAAATTCAAGAGTGCATGCATCACAAGGAACAATCGGCTGCAGCATTCAGCGTGCTGGTGTCAACCTGCCTGACATGTTTCATCGCAAACGGAGATCTTCAGAGGCGTGGTTTCAATTTCTTAGCTTCCGGTTGCAGTCTGAAATCCTTACTGTTCTGTTCGAAGTGTCCTGCAGATCTCCTGGGTCAAACAGCTGGCATTCTTTTAGGCCAAGTTCTTTACAGCCTCGTAAAAATATTGCCACATTATCCAAACCAGCAATAGGTGTTGGTAATCGGTTTATCTTCTTTATAAGCCCTGGTTTAATTGCATTCAACAGCTTGCAGAGTAGGATTCCATTTTCCAGTCCCGTGCGAAAGTCTTTGTCGCCAAAGCTTCTACCCGTAACTTGCTTGCAAATCCGAGTGCCATGCAAATCCGACCGGGGCCGCGGGGCGAGGCCCATCAGAGTACTTATCTGAAGCCCATGCCTCATAGACATAGGTGTGCGCAGCCTATTGCATTAGGGTGTGCACCCCAAACAGAAGCTCAAACACACGTGAATATATATATATATATATTTCACACAAACCAAACACACAGAACTCTGTGTACATAGGAATAGTGATCTGGTTCTTTCTTGTCCCTGAAGAGCAGGGAGAAAAAACAGCCAGATTAGTAAGTAAAAGCAGCACACTTTTTCAGTTAGACTCACAGTTAACCCCTTCATGGTAACCCTTTCCCAGCCAGTGTCATTAGTACAGTGTACAGTATTATCACTGTATTACTGTATTATCACTGCACTAGTGACATCAGTGTCAGTTCGTGACCCCACCAGCCAGTGTCAGTTAGTACCAGATTGCTCGCAGAGGGGCACAGTGCCCTCTGACATCAGAGCATGGTACAGCGCCCCTTACATCAGAGCATGGCACAGTGCCTCCTTACATCTGAGAATGGAACAGTGCCCCTTACATCAGAGCATGGCACAGTGCCTCCTTACACTTGAGAATGGCACAGTGCCCCCTGACATCAGAGCATGGCACAGTAGTGCCCCCTGACATCAGAGCATTGCACAGTGCCCCTTTACACCAGAGCATGGCACAGTGTCCCCTGACATCACATCAGAGCATGGCATAGTGTCCCCTGACATCAGAGCATTGCACAGTGCCCCCTGACATCAGAGCATTGCACAGTGCCCCCTGACATCAGAGCATTGCACAGTGCCCCTTTACACCAGAGCATGGCACAGTGTCCCCTGACATCACATCAGAGCATGGCATAGTGTCCCCTGACATCAGAGCATTGCACAGTGCCCCCTGACATCAGAGCATTGCACAGTGCCCCCTGACATCAGAGCATTGCACAGTGCCCCCTGACATCAGAACATGGCACAGTACCCCCTGACATCAGAACATGGCACAGTGCCCCCTGACATCAGAGCATAGCACAGTGCCCCCTGACATCAGAACATGGCACAGTGCCCCCTGACATCAGAACATGGCACAGTGCCCCCTGACATCAGAGCATGGCACACTGTCCCCTGACATCAGGACATGGCACAGTGCCCCCTGACATCAGAACATGGCACAGTGCCCCCTGACATCAGAGCATAGCACAGTGCCCCCTGACATCAGAACATGGCACAGTGCTCCCTGACATCAGAACATGGCACAATGCCCCCTGACATCAGAACATGGCACAGTGCCCCCTGACATCAGAACATGGCACAGTGCCCCCTGACATCAGAACATGGCACAGTGCCCCCTCACAGAACATGGCACAGTGCCCCCTGACTTAACAGTTAAGTCATCCCTATATGCTAGCTGGACAAGAAAGTGACTTGGCAGCTCCTGGAGGAGGGGGGAGGCAGATGAGGGACTGATCACTCACCTGGCTGGTATCTGTAGGATCACACAGGACAATCAGTGGAGCCACCCCCACGGATCTGCCAGCTGCTGTACATAAACTCTCCCGCCCCCCACACATCTCCTTTCTCAGACACAGGCTGCACACAAGGATTGCAGTGTGGGCGGGGCAGACACAGGGGATGGGAGGAGCCAGACAGGATCGAGCCCTTTCTCCTCTCCTGTTCAGGCAGTGTGGAGAGGGGAGGAAGTGGGATTTCTGCTGGCAGAGTCTTGTAAATTAAGTGAAATCTACCCTCCTAGATTCAGCCATGCTCCCCACTAGATGCTGCTTACCTTCTATCCTATGGCAGCAGAAGAGGCACTGGAGGGCAGGCGGAGTGCAGCTGTATCACTCCGCCACCTACAGTAAGAGATCACTTGCCGGAACTATAGAGGCAGCATCGGGAAATGCGGCCAGCTGTCGGCTTACTCCGCGGCTGCAGTTCTCATAAGAGGAGTCTAGCGGGTATACATACCAATCAAAATTGTCTCACTGACAGCACTGTCACTGTCAGTGAGTGTCCATTAGCAAACCCAGCATTTTCCCTAGAAAAAAGCCCTGGCTGTCACAGTGGGGATTAGGGTGTGCTCAGGCACACCTGGCACACCCTGTGTGCACGCCTATGCTCATAGAATATACGTTGGGGTGTTTGCTTTCCAAAATGGGGTCATTTTGTGGGTAATTCCACTGTTCTGGTGCTGCAGGACCTTCAAAAGTATAATAGGTAGGATTGAAATGAGATGTGTAATTTATGCTCCTAGCACGCCTGAAGGTACTAGTTCAATGTTGGGCCTCTGTATGTGGTCAGGCTGTGTAAAAGTCTCACATATGTGGTATCGCCATACTCAGGAGGAGTAACAGAATGTGTTTTGGGGTGTAATTTTTGCTATATACATGCTATGTGTTAGAAATATCTTATAAATTGACAACTTTGTGTAAAAAAAAATAGGTTTTCATTTTCTTTCCACGTTTTCTGAAGACTTGTGTAAAAAAATTAACCGTTTAAAAGACTCATAATGCTTCATAAAATATATGTTGGAGTGTTTGTTTTCCAAAATGGGGTAATTTTGTGGGTAATTCCATTGTCCTGGTGCTCCAGGGCCTTCAAACGTGTAATAGGTCGTTAGGAAATTAGAGGTGTAATTTATGCTCCAAGAACGCCTGATGGTGCTCCTTGCATGTTGGGCCTCTGTATGTGGCCAGGCTGTGTTAAAATCACACACATGTGGTATCGCCATACTCGGGAGGAGTAGCAGAATGTATTTAGGGGTGTAATTGGAAGTATGCATATGCTGTGTGAGAAATAACTTGTTATTATGGCAATTTTGTGAAAAAAAGAATTCTGAATTTTCCCAAAAATTGTGGGAAAAAATTACAACTTCAAAAAACTCACCATGCCTTTTACTAAATACCTTTGACTGTCTACTTTTCAAAAAAGGGGTCATTTGGGGGGTATTTGTACTTTCCTGACATTTCAGGGCCTCAAGAAATGAGATAGGCCATCAGTGCATCAGGTGCGATCAATTTTCAATTAGATGCACCATAGCTTCAAGACTCTATAACTTTCACAGAGACTAAATAATATCCACCTATTTGGGTTATTTTTACCAAAGATATGTAGCAGTATAAATTTTGGCCCATATTTATGAACAAAAATGACTTACTTGCAAAATTTTATCATAGAAACTATTTTTATTTTTTTAATTTTCGCTCTTTTTTCACTTATGTGTCAAAAAATAATAAACCCAGTGGTGATTAACTACTTAACGACCGCACTATAGCCGAATGAGGGCTATAGCGTGGCTTGATAACTCTGGGAGGGCGTACATTGACGTCCTCCCAGAATCTTGCTCCCGCGCGCCTCCTGGGGCCCGCACCCAGGAACATCCGTGACCGCCGGGTCATCACGGATCATGGTAAATGGCCGCTGACAGCAGCCGTTTACTACGTGATCGCTCCATCAAATGACGGAGCGACCACTTGTAAACAAACCGATGTTACATCCGGTTCCTCCCTCCCCTCTCTGTACAGATTGGTGAAGAGAGGGGAGAGGGGAGAGATGGGAGGGGACCGTACCCAGCCGTACTCAGCTGTACCCAGCCGTACTCAGCCTTACCCAGCCGTATTCAGCCGTACCCAGCTGTACCCGGCCATACTCAGCTGTACCCAGCCGTACTCAGCTGTACCCAGCTGTACCCAGCCGTCCTCAGCTGTACCCGGCCGTACTCAGCCGTACCGAACTGTACCCAGCTGTACCCAGCCGTCCTCAGCTGTACCCAGCCGTCCTCAGCTGTACCCAGCCGTACTCAGCCATACTCATTCATGCTCAGTCATCATATCCATACTCAGCCATCCCCAGCCACGGCTCATCAATCCCCATTCATGCTCATCCATGCCACATCAGTTCTCATGCATGCCACATCCATGCCACTAGAGTGTCTTTTTTCAGACTGACACGCCGCACTCGCGATCGCCACGCTGCGCGCCCCCGGCATGTTATCCTGCTGGACCACTTCCCAGCCGTCATTCTGTTATAGGCTGGGCAGGAAGTGGTTAACCCACGGGGACGCGCTGCCTCTCTGCTAGGGGGCTCTCTGGTGTTAATTGGATAGATTGATAGCAGCTCAGCCATTGGCTCCCGTTGCTGTCAATCAAATCCAATGATGCAGCCGCCGGGGGCGGGGCCGAGTCCTGCATTCGGCGGCTATAGGCGTAAATGTTGGACTTGGGAGCACGGTTAACCCCCTGGGAGAGTGCTTCTCCTAGGGGGTTATCTGCTGTGGGAAGGAGCCGAGAGAGCCTCCGAGGGACCCCAGAAGAGGATGTTTGGGGCCACTCTGTGCAAAACGAGCTACACAGTGGAGGTAAATATGCCATGTTTGTTATTTAAAAAAAAAAAAACATGAACCTTTACTGTAGTGTCACGTTAAGTGGTTTAAAGGATGCATTATGATGTGAATGAGCCAGTGTCAATCACATTATCTATTGATGTAGATCCTAGGCCCCTTTCACACGGGGTGAACCATCCAGGTCTATGGAGCGAAGGATGTCAGCGGTTACATGTTCACTGACATCCGATCCGCTGAATCCAGACGGATGAAAACCCTCTTTTCCATCCGTCTGGGGGATCGGATGGGATGAAAACGGACAGGATCCCGATCCCCCATAGAGGAGAGCGGAGCTCTCACAGGTCCGGCCCTGCACAGTGAGCGGAGACGGTGACTGTCACCCGCCGGCTCAGCGGGGATCAACGGAGCGATTCCCGCTGAGCAAGCGGAGTCCGTCAAAATGGACAGCCCTGTGTGAAAGGGGCCTAACATCAATCATGATGAAACATGCTCCAATGACCAATCAACAAGACCAACCTCACCAGAATGATCTCCTCTCATTGACTTACCATATTTGGTCAATGAGGGTAATGGTACACTTGTTTTCCATGTTAAACAAGCTGGCAGGGAGCTGTCATTTAGTGCCCACTAAAGAAATTAAATTTGGCTGCAGCAGATGGAGGTTCAGGCAGGTGGGGAAAAATGACCAAATCCGGCCATTTAGTTCACCTGTTCGGCAAACTGGCTGGATTCATGACCCAAACCCAAAGCTCATCTCTACTTGGAAGGGCCGTGATGTCACTTTTGCCAATCCTCCATGGGCCGGGTTGTAAGGTAAACATGTCTTTTTAACCTTTCTTAAGTTGTGGTTTTTGGAAATGTGGTATTTTTATATGAAGGGGGTTTCTAAAGAATAAGCAGCTCTTGCAAAATACACTAAGAAGCTGAACTCAGGCACAAAATAGCCCAAGGGCTCATTCACACAGGCGTCCTACTGCATTGTAAAATGCCTGTCACTGCAATGCAGCCCGGAGACATGCTGTATTTTATCGCAGCGCACTGAAAAGAGCCGCATGGCACTGCTGTATGAATGAACTTTTGTATGCATCAAATAAAGTTTGTACAAAAACAAAAAAAAAAGGAAGGAAGCTGTGTGATGCGTTGAATTGTGTACCACACTGCCCCCTACTGCAGCCAGGAATGGACAGCTGCCAGGGAGGGCGAAGCGCTCCACTGCGGTCTGTTCTAGTGTGAATACAGCCTGACTTTAATAAACCTTCAATTGCCACAAAGGATAGAAATTCACTTTGTGTGCACCGAATGCCTTTACAAACCCAGATATTTCCTTGTAAAAGTAGCAGTGACTTCATCACTCTGCTGTACATAGTGCAAAGAGCAGCGCTGTGGGAGGGGCCTAGCAGGCTCCACCCTCTACATATAACTACAGGAGGGGGCGGAGACAGGAGAGAAAGAAGAGCTGTGGGAGGGATCCAGCATGCTCCACCCACTACAGGAGAGGACAGAGACAAGACCAGCCACTCTGCACAAAGAAAGAGAGAGAGAGAGAGCAGAGCTGTGGGAGGGGCCCATCAGGCTCCACCCATTAGAGAAAACTGCAGGAGGGGGCGTAGACAAGACCGGTCACCTTGCATAAAGAGAGAGAAAGAGAGCAGAGCTGTAGGAGGGGCCCAGCAGGCTCCACCCACCACAGAAACCTGCAGGAGGGGGTGGGAAAAAAAGTCACCCTGCACAAAGAGAGAGCAGAGCTGTGGGAGGGACCCAGCAGGCCCCACCTACTACAGGAGGGGACAGAGACAAGACCAGTCCCCCGCCACAAGAAGAAAAAGAGCAGAGCTGTGGGAGGGGACTGGCAGGCGCCACCTAGTACAGGAAACTGCAGGAGGGGGCGGAGACAAGACCGGTTCCCCTGCACAAGGAGAGAGATCAGAGCTGTGGGAGGGGCCTATTAGGCTCCACCCACTATGGGAAACTACAGGAGGGGGCAGAGACAAGACCAGTCCTTCTGCACAAGGAGAGGGGGCAGCAGTGAGCGGTCTTTATTACAGGAAGTCTCACACTGGATTACTACACAGATCTGGAAGAAATACACAAAGATCACCGAGATTCCAGAAGAAGACACAAGATTAATGGATTTAGACAATATTTGTTTTTTTTTAGATCTGGGTTACGATTTTCTGCTCTCGGGACTAAAGCCTCCCACACTTCACACTCAGCTATTTACACTGTGTTATTAGCTGTAGCCCCTGGGGGGGGGGGGTCACGTGGCAATGACAGAAGATGAGAGGTTACATGACCCATTATATCCCTTTCTTCTTATGTCCCCCTCTATCTTACAATTGCTGTAAATTAGCAGTTCACAGGAGAGCCAGGCTCGGGTGTCATTGACTGCTCTGTGGACGGAGTCCATTAGGTTGGTAGTTGTAGGTGAGTGCTGCTGTAATTTGTAGCTAATCCCCTTCATATCTCTCTCAGTACATATGTACCCGGGAAAATGTTCCCAATCTTTAGAGGGATTACAGCTGTCAGGAGGTTCTCAGCCGCTCTCACACAAAATCTCTATTACCAAAGAAAACATCAAACTATTTGATTTTCTTCTGAATCCGGCAACCGCACTCCGAAATAATAGAGTCTTCCTACCGCTAAGAAAATAGCAGTGCATTCCCAGAATACATATGAGATGGAGAGAGGAGAAGAGGAGAGAGGAGCAAAAAGACTGAAAATTTTGAAAAAAAAAAGTTTTTCTTAGTGCAGGGGTGCCCAAGCGCTGGCCCGCAGCGCCCCCTGATGTGGCCCACCACCTCCTGCTCTGGAATGGCGGGTCAGCAAGCCCAGGTTGCGGGTTCCCGACCCAACATCCCCGAGCATCAATGTGGAGAACGTGCGTTACTGTAGTGTGTGGTGCTGAATGGACAGCTCCCAGCCAGTTGGATATTGTGTGGTGCTGAATGGACAGCTCCCAGCCAGTTGGATATTGTGTGGTGCTGAATGGACAGCTCCCAGACAGTTGGATATTGTGTGGTGCTGAATGGACAGCTCCCAGCCAGTTGGATATTGTGTGGTGCTGAATGGACAGCTCTGAGACAGTTGGATATTGTGTGGTGCTGAATGGACAGCTCCCAGACAGTTGGATATTGTGTGGTGCTGAATGGACAGCTCCCAGCCAGTTGGATATTGTGTGGTGCTGAATGGACAGCTCCCAGACAGTTGGATATTGTGTGGTGCTGAATGGACAGCTCCCAGACAGTTGGATATTGTGTGGTGCTGAACGGACAGCTCCCAGACAATTGGATATTGTGTGGTGCTGAACGGACAGCTCCCAGACAGTTGGATATTGTGTGGCGCTGAATAGGGATGGGCTTTATGTTCGGGTCAAACATGAGTTCGACTCGAACATTGGCTGTTCGTCCATTCACCGAACAGCGAACAATTTGGGGTGTTCTCGGCAAGTCTATGGGAGAAATCAAAAGTGCTAATTTTAAAGGCTTATATGGATGGTATTGTCATAAAAAAGTGTTTGGGGACCCGGGTCCTGCCCCAGGGGACATGGATCAATGCAAAAAAAGTTTTAAAAATGGCCGTTTTTTCAGGAGCAGTGATTTTAATAATGCTTAAAGTCAAACAATAAAAGTGTAATATCCCTTTAAATTTCGTAGCTGGGGGGTGTCTATAGTATGCCTGTAAAGGGGCGCATGTTTCCCGTGTTTAGAACAGTCTGACAGCAAAATGACATTTCTAAAGGAAAAAAAGTCATGTAAAACTACTCACGGCTATTAATGAATTGCCGGTCCGACAATACACATAAAAGTTCATTGATAAAAACGGCATGGAATTTCCCCACAGGGGAACCCATTCGGTTACGTAAATGGGTGACCCCGCCCCCTCTGACAACAGGGGGAAAGCCCCGTGAAGTCCCCGTGCGTCAGAGGAGGACGGGGTCACTGGGTGGCCCTGCCCTCCGTTATATAAGAAGTGTCAGAAGAACTGAAGCGTCACACGGCGGAAGACTCCCACTGAGGCGGATCGTGTGGACGGATCGGAGAAGAAGCCGGAGAAAGATGCGGGATGAGAAGAGCGGAGGAAGAAGAAGATGGAGAAGAAGATGGAGAAGAAGAAGATGGAGGAAGAAGAAATTAATAAAGGAATTGTCAAAAACCGTCTCTTGTGTTTTTTAACCTTTTTGACACTTTTTTTCTGAAATGGTAATGGGGGCGGGATCTGGGGGTCCCCTTGTTAAAGAGGGCTTCCAGATTCTGATAAGCCCCCCGCCCACAGACCCCCCGCAAACACCGGGCAAGGGTTGTGGGGATGAGGCCCTTCTCCCCATCAACATGGGGACAAGGTGCTTCAGGGGGCTACCCCAAAGCACCCTCCCAATGTTGAGGGCATGTGGGCTGGTACGGTTCAGGGGGGGCGCTCTCTCGTCCCCCCCCTTTTTTTTCTGTGACCTGCCAGGTTGCGTGCTCAGATAAGGGTCTGGTATGGATTTTTGGGGGGACCCCACGCCATTTTTTTTTTATTTGGCACGGGGTTCCCCTTAAAATCCATACCAGACCTGAAGGGACTGATATGGATTTTGAGGGGGACCCCCACGCCATTTTTTTTAAATTTTACATTGTTACATAGTTACATAGTAGGTGAGGTTGAAAAAAGACACAAGTCCATCAAGTCCAACCTATGTGTGTGATTATGTGTCAGTATTACATTATATATCCCTGTATGTTGCGGTCATTCAGGTGATTATCTAATAGTTTCTTGAAGCTATCAATGCTCCCCGCTGAGACCACCGCCTGTGGAAGGGAATTCCACATCCTTGCCGCTCTTACAGTAAAGAACCCTCTACGTAGTTTAAGGTTAAACCTCTTTTCTTCTAATTGTAATGAGTGGCCACGAGTCTTATTAAACTCTCTTCTGCAAAAAAGTTTTATCCCTATTGTGGGGTCACCAGTACAGTATTTGTAAATTGAAATCATATCCCCTCTCAAGCGTCTCTTCTCCAGAGAGAATAAGTTCAGAGCTCACAACCTTTCCTCATAACTAAGATCCTCCAGACCCTTTATTAGCTTTGTTGCCCTTCTTTGTACTCGCTCCATTTCCAGTACATCCTTCCTGAGGACTGGTGCCCAGAACTGGACAGCATACTCCAGGTGCGGCCGGACCAGAGCCTTGTAGAGTGGGAGAATTATTGTTTTATCTCTGGAGTTGATCCCCCTTTTAATGCCAATATTCTGTTTGCTTTGTTAGCAGCAGCTTGGCATTGCATGTCATTGCTGAGCCTATCATCTACTAGGACCCCCAGGTCCTTTTCCATTCTAGATCCCCCCAGAGGTTCTCCCCCCAGTCTATAGATTGCATTCATATTCTTGCCACCCAAATGCATTATTTTACATTTTTCTACATTGAACCTCATTTGTCATGTAGTCGCCTACCCCATTAATTTGTTCAGATCTTTCTGCAAGGTTTCCACATCCTGCGGAGAAGTTATTGCCCTGCTTAGCTTAGTATTGTCTGCAAATACAGAGATTGAACTGTTTATCCCATCCTCCAGGTCGTTTATACACAAATTAAATAGGATTGGTCCCAGCACAGAACCCTGAGGAACCCCACTACCCACCCCTGACCATTCCAAGTACTCCCCATTTATCACCACCCTCTGAACTCGCCCTTGTAGCCAGTTTTCAATCCATGTACTCACCCTATGGTCCATGCCAACGGACCTTATTTTGTACAGTAAACGTTTATGGGGAACTGTGTGAAATGCTTTTTCAAAATCCAGATACACCACATCTACGGGCCTTCCTTTATCTAGATGGCAACTCACCTCCTCATAGAAGGTTAATAGATTGGTTTGGCAAGTACGATTCTTCATGAATCCATGCTGATTACTGCTAATGATATCGTTCTTATTACTAAAATCTTGTATATAGTCCCTTATCATCCCCTCCAAGAGTTTACATACTATTGATGTTACGCTAACTGGTCTGTAATTCCCAGGGATGTATTTTGGACCCCTTATTTTGGCGCGGGGTTCCCCTGAATATCCATACCAGACCTGAAGGGCCTGGTATGGAATTTAGGGGGACCCCCACGCATTTTTTTTTTCAAATTTTGGTTCACGGTTCCCCTGTGGGGAAATTCCATGCCGTTTTTATCAATGAACTTTTATGTGTATTGTCGGACTGGCAATTCATTAATAGCCGCGAGTTTTAAATGACTTTTTTTCTTTTGAAATGTCATTTTGCTGTCAGACTGTTCTAAACACAGGAAACATGCGCCCCTTTACAGGCATACTATAGACACCCCTCAGGTATGAAATTTAAAGGAATATTACACTTTTATTGTTTCACTTTAAGCATTATTAAAATCACTGCTCCCGAAAAAACGTAAGTTTTTAAAACTTTTGATTATTCATGTTCGTGTCACATAGACTTTAACGGTGTTCAAACAAATTTTTTGCCTGTTCGCATGTTCTGGATGCAAACCGAACCAGGGAGTATTTGGCCCATCCCTAGTGCTGAATGGACAGCTCCATGACAGTTGGATAATGTGTGGTGCTGAATGGACAGCTCCCTGACAGTTGGATAGAGTGTGGTGCTGAATGGACAGCTCCCTGACAGTTGGATAGAGTGTGGTGCTGAATGGACAGCTCCCTGACAGTTGGATAGAGTGTGGTGCTGAATGGACAGCTCCCTGACAGTTGGATAGTGTGTGGTGCTGAATGGACAGCTCCCTGACAATTGGATTTTGTGCATCACTGTATTGCAGGGGTGTCAAACTCAATTTCATCTCAGCCTGTATCAGCATTGTGATTGCCCTCAAAGGGCTAGTTGTATCTGTAAGACTAGATGTCCAGAGCACCTCACCTGCCCCACCATCAGCAGTCAAGATTCCTCCACCCTCCCTTACAATATAATACACCCCCCTTACCTTTCTGCTGCTGGGATAAAGCTGGGGACGTTGCAGATCAGAAAGTGCAGGGTCTGAAGGAGGACCAGAGGAGGACTGAAACGCTCCTGCAGCTGCATGAGAGATGTGAGGGCCACATGAAATGGCCTGGAGGGCCGGATTTGGCCCACAGACCTTGTGTTTGACACATGTGCTATAGTCTGTGTGGTGCTGAATGGAAAGCTCCCAGACAGGAGTAACATTGGGTATCCTGCATTACTGATGTTCTCAGCTGCAGAGGTTTAACTACTTCAGTACCGGGCACTTTCACCCCCCTCAATTCAATGCCCAATTTTCAGTTTTCAGCGCTGTCACACTTTGAATGACAATTGCAAGGTCATGCAATGAAGTACCCAAACTTAATTTTTATAATTTTTTTTTAGACTGATAGAGCTTTCTTTTGGTGGTACTTAATCACCATACACTGGGGGGTTTATTTTTTGCTAAACAAGTGAAAAAAGACCAAAAATTTTGAAAAAAACATTTTTTTTCTTAATTTATATTATAAAATGTTGAAAATAAGTAATTTTTTTCTCCTTGACCGATGTGCGCTGATGAGGCAGCACAGATGGGCACTGATAGGCAGCTTTTATGAGCACTAATAGGTGGCAATTATGGGTACTGATAGGCAGCACTTATGGGCAGCCTTTATGGGCACTGATAGGTGGCACTGATGGGCACTGATAGGCAGCCTTTATATGCACTGATAGGCAGCACTCATGGGCAGCCTTTATGGGCACTGATGGGCACTGATAGGCGGCACTGATGGGCACAGGTGGGCATCACTGGTGGGCACAGGTGGGCATCGCTTATGGGGCTGCATTGATAATGATTGCGCTGATTATCAGTGCAGATCCCCCCTGTCAGGAAAGCCACTTATAGGCTCTCCTCTACTCATGTGCTGTCAGCTTGAATAGAGGAATGCGGATAACCTGATTGGACACAGCTGATCACATGACAAAGAGCCTACGTCATAGGCTCTGTACCGTGATCAGAGATGCGGTGTGTCCGAGCGACACACTGCACCACTGATCGCCACGGCATGTTCTGAAGGACATCATACAACGTCCAGTCAAACAATGAAACCCCCGCCTGGCCATCATTTCGCTATAGGCTGGGCGGGATGTGGTGATAAGGTGAAGCTGTGGCCAGGCTATAGACATTCCAATATGTACAGATTTTTCGTAAGTAGTATTAAATCCTATGTATTTTTTTTTTAGTTCTGTGTCCCCATTGGAGAGATTTCCTACCACTTCCTGTCCTGACAGAGGAGCGAGGGGAGATAGATGGGCTTTATGGGAACTGTCTGATGCAGATAGATTTAATGAAGATATCTGCCAGCACACCACGGATCTTCAAGTTGAGTCTAAACAGTTTTCTATTGGAGCATGATCACATCTTAACCACTTGCCGACCGCCGCACGCCGGTGTACGTCCAAAGTTTAGCGGCGGATATCGTTGTTATGGCAGCAGTTAGCTGCCATAACCCCGGTATCCTCGTTTTCGTGCGGCGATCGGCTTTAAGATAAAAGCGGTCTCTGCGGCGGATTCACAGCGAGATCACTTTTATCGGTGGCGGAAGAGGGCCCCCCCCGCCGCAATCCGATGCCCTCCGCCGCTTACTGGAGCCGTCGGTAGCGCTGGAGGCGATCGCGTCTGTCCCCTTGTTGTGCCTGGAGACGAGTGAAGGGAAGATGGCGCCCACTCGTCTCCATGACACTGCAGGGCGGAAGCGACGTCAAAACGTCACTTCCACCCATACATCTTAAAGCCACATTTTTTTCAATGTCATTTTTTTTAAATTACTTTTTTTTTTTTTATTGCATTTTAGTGTAAATATGAGATGTGATGTCTTTTTGACCCCCCAGATCTCATATTTAGGAGGTCCTGTCATGCTTTTTTCTATTACAAGGGATGTTTACATTCCTTGTAATAGGAGTAAAAAATGACCAATTTTTTTTTTTTTTTTTTTTTTTTTAAAACAGTGTAAAAATAAATAAAATCATGTAAAATAAATAAGAAAAATAAACTTTTTTTTTTTTTTTAACTCCCCGTCCCGACGAGCTCGCGCGCAGAAACAAACCTATACGTGAGCAGCGCCCGCATATGAAAACGGTGTTCAAACCACACATGTGAGGTATCGCCACAATCGTTAGAGTGAGAGCAATAATTCTAGCCTTAGACCTCCTCTGTAACCCAAAACATGCAACCTGTAGAATTTTTTTAAACGTCGCCTATGGAGATTTTGAGGGTAAAAGTTTGACGCCATTCCACGAGCGGGCGCAATTTTGAAGCGTGACATGTTGGTTGTCAATTTACTTGGTGTAACATTATCTTTCACAATATAAAAAAAAATTGGGCTAACTTTACTGTTGTCTTATTTTTTTATTCAAAAAAGTGTTTTTTTGTCCAAAAAAAAGCGCGCTTGTAAGACCGCTGCACAAATATGGTGTGAAAAAAAGTATTGCAATGACCGCCATTTCATTCTCTAGGGTGTTAGAAAAAAAGTAATATATAATGTGTTGGGTTCTAAGTAATTTTCTAGACAAAAAACCTGTTTTAAACATGTAAACACCTAAAATCCAAAACAAGGCTGGTCCTTAAGTGGTTAAAGGAGAGTGCAAGGTTTCGGAGTCACACAGGACCCCTTTGTCAGGCGTCTGATGACATGCCCTGATCACATGCCTGATAAAGGGGTCCTGAGTGACTCTGAAACGTTGCCTTCTCGTTTGTGATGTGACTATTCTTCAATTTAAAAAAACGAAATAAAAGTTTGGACTTGACTTGAAGATCCGTGCTGGGCTGGCAAATATCTTCATTGTGGCTTTCATGATCCAGTCTCCGGCTGGTGGTAGCTTCAGCCACCCTCCAGCCTTCCCCAGGAACGTGTGTGATGGGAATATAGATTATTGTTATTTGATGTAGACAGACATCTGCTTTTACAGTGTAGCTGAATGTATAGAACGGAATGGAGGTCTCCCTTTAGTCATCAACAACTTTAATACCGCGGCGAGGAATCCGGAGTCACCGTCAGGGAGCGCAGTCACGCTTCATGCTACACTGGACTTATTTAATTACTTTCAGTAAGTGAATTTAAAGCAGAGTCAATTACGGGACCGTGGTATGTATTATCACCATCTCACGTCACTGATTAAAACTAGGTGCTATTACCTCTGATTGATTAAAGGATGAGATTAAAGCCAATCAGATGTTCCTGGATGAGCAATGTACTGGAGCTGAAGATCTACTCTGATAGTAATGAACATTAAAAAGTAACAATAAAACATTTATATTCTGTATGTATATATCAAATAAAGTCCAGGGTTACATCATTTTATTTTTTATTTTTTTATTGTAGTCAAAGTTCAAACATATAGGCATCACATGAATTGGATTGTGAAAATATGTGGCATTTTTTTTCTGCAAGACTTGGCAGAAAAAAATGCCTCTAGTGTTGGCGTTTTCATGCGCGTTTATACGCCTAGGCATGCACGTTTATACACGTACTGTGTTTAGATGCATGTGGGCATAAGCTCATTCTACTGGCTAGAATATTCATTTATTCTAGCCATTACAATACATTTTACGAGCATATGTCCGCGTCTATAGGTGCATTAATGTGCATTTGGAGGGGTTTAGGCATGTACATAAGGTGGGTATAGAAAAGAATTCCCCCCCCCCTTGAAATTACATTTTGTTACTTTGCAGTCTGAAATTAAGACAGACACAGTTTTTGTTGTTTTTTTGCCAGCTGTATTTTTTTTTTAAATAATTTAATTTTATTGAATATTTTGCAAAAGTTCCACAGCAGATAGTCAGGTAAAACATACTCCCGTATATCCTTATCTTATATCAGTCCTATAAAACAATTCATGCAAACTAGAAATGAGATCAATATAGGTGGAGTATTTTTACCTATCCTATTTACTCCGTGCAACTTCTAACATCCAAGTGAAAGCTACAACACCAACATGTCAGAAAAAAAATTCAAAAACAGGATCACCAAGGAAAAAAGATCCCTCCCTCGTGTCAGTATTTTGTTGGGGTTTTGCTGTAATTTCAGCCTTTAGTCTCTTGGGATTTGTCTCTAGTAACTTTGCACATCTAGACTTTGCAGTATTTTCCCGCTCTTTGCAGAACAGCTCGGGTTCTGTTACATTCATGGTGACCATTTGAGGACTGCAGTCTTCAAGTCATTGGGGTTTAAAGGGGTTGTAAACCCTCGTGCATCCTATGCATTAAGGTGAAAAAACACCTGGCAGTGACCGGCCCCTCCATTTTACTTACCCGAGCCCTGGAATTTCCCACGGCGGAGACACGCTCTTCCTCTGCCCGGGGTTCTCGGCTCTTGATTGGATAGATTGATAGCAGCGCAGCCATTGGCTCCCGCTGCTGTCAATCAAATACAATGATGCGGCGACGGGGGGGGGCGGGGGCCGAGTCCGGCATTCTGCGTCTATGGACGCAAATGCTGGATTCGGGAGCGCGCCCACAAGGTAATCCCGGGGGAGAGCACTTCTCTGAGGGGGTTATACGATGTGGGGAGGAGCCGCGAGTGCCGCCGGGGGACCCTAGAAGAGGAGGATCGGGGTCACTCTGTGGAAAACAAACTGCACAGTTGAGGTAAGTATGACATGTTTGTTATTTTAAAAAAAATGGAAGCTTTACAGTCACTTTAGGTCTGGGCTCTGACTAGGCCAAGCAAGGACATTCTCTGCCTTCTCCTCCAACCACTGTGTGCTCATTGGTGGACATTCCCCGCCTCCTCCTCCAATCACTGTGTGCTCATTGGTGGACATTCCCCGCCTTCCCCTCCAACCACTGTGTGCTAATTGGTGGACATTCCCCGCCTTCTCCTCCAACCACTGTGTGCTCATTGGTGGACATTCCCCGCCTTCTCCTCCAACCACTGTGTGCTAATTGGTGGACATTCCCCGCCTTCTCCTCCAACCACTGTGTGCTCATTGATGGACATTCCCCGCCTTCTCCTCCAACCACTGTGTGCTCATTGGTGGACATTCCCCGCCTTCCCCTCCAACCACTGTGTGCTCATTGGTAGACATTCCCCGCCTTCTCCTCCAACCACTGTGTGCTCATTGGTGGACATTCCCCGCCTTCCCCTCCAACCACTGTGTGCTCATTGGTGGACATTCCCCGCCTTCCCCTCCAACCACTCTGTGCTAATTGGTGGACATTCCCCGCCTTCTCCTCCAACCACTGTGTGCTCATTGGTGGACATTCCCCGCCTTCTCCTCCAACCACTGTGTGCTCATTGGTGGACATTTCCCGCCTTCTCCTCCAACCACTGTGTGCTCATTGGTGAACATTCACTACCATCCCCTCCAACCACTGTGTGCTCATTGGTGGACATTCACTACCTTCCCTTCCAACCACTGTGTGCTCATTGGTGGACATTCCCCGCCTTCTCCTCCAACCACAGTGTGCTCATTGGTGGACATTCACCGCCTTCTCTTCTAACCACTGTGTGCTCATTGGTGGACATTCCCACCTTCTCCTCCAACCACTGTGTGCTCATTGGTGGACATTCCCGCCTTCTCCTCCAACCACTGTGTACTCATTGGTGGACATTCCCCGCCTTCTACTCCAACCACTGTGTGCTCATTGGTGGACATTCACCTTTCTCTCCTCCAATCGCTGTGTACTTATTGTTGCTGTGTGCTTTGGGTCATTGTGATGTTGTAAAGTAAACCTTCTTCCCATTGACAACTGGTGATTGGACCTGGGGGCCCTCTTGTTAAAGGAGGCTTCCAGATTCTGAATGCTATGGACTAAGACTGTTCACCTCAAGACTAAGTTCATGTGCGTGTAAAGTCAGGCGTCCCAATACTTTTGGCAATATAGTTTGTGTGTGTGTATATATATATATTTATATTTTTTATACAGCCATTCCCAGGACCCCAGAAATTTATGCTACAGTTGAGCACTTCACCCTGGTCTAGAACCCACCTGTTATTGGACAGTAAAGGAGCAGCAGCATACTGATAAGGTTACCCCCATGCCCTCCCACTAGACATGATACTGTTACACTGAGAGCAAAGATCAAAACAAAAAAGTCCTGTTTGGTTTAGAGTGCTGTTTCTCCCTCTCCTAGTCTGAGTGCTGCTGTGCAGGGAATTGTCAGAGACCATTATCATTTCATCTTTAGATAGGATATACAGTATATGCTAGCTGAGGGGCAGATAAAGGCTTTGTATTTGCTTTTATTAAATGATAAAGCATGCTGACAAAGTAGTCACATCCTGACCTTACAACACTGCGACCTTAAATTTACCAAAAAAAAATTCCATCCAATAAATGGATGAGTAGGCGTGTGTACTGCACTGGGCACATCAGCTGGCCCTGGATTTGGCAGCGGAGACTGAAGTTCAATGTTCTGTAAATCACTGCGGAGTATGTCAGCACCATATACATGAGTCACATGAAGATTGGGAATCAGGACGGTGGAAACATCGGTGTAAACATGGCACACGTCCTAGATGGATCTGGAGGCAACCATATGCATGAAATGGCACTTGTCTGATGTGATTATGCTTTATTTAAAATGTATGAAGGTTGGGGACTCCATGGGCACAGAGGACAGCAATGCGTAGGAAGATGCTGGAAAAGATGTGACAATGTTACAATCAGAGGCTGAGATTAGAGATCAGGTACACGAGGGGAAATCTCTGGGCTAAATTCTGCATTCTCTCTTTTCGTAAATGTATTTGTAATATGTTCGGTTGTGGGCCCTTCATATACTATTGCCCTTCCTGCCCCCTGCCCAGCCAAACTCCCTTCAAAAATGCAGGTCCCCTGCTCCCCCTTCTCAAATTCAGGTCCCCTGCCTACCTGAACTGCTTTCTAAAATGGTAATCCCCTGCCCACTCAAGCCCCCTTCTGAAATGAGATTCCCTAACCAACTACACTCCCTTTGGAAATGAGGTCCCCTACCAACCTCCCCTGCCCACTGGCCTTCCCTTTCTGAAATGTATTGCCCTACCCTAGCACTCTCCTTTCCTAAAATGCAGGTCCCTTGCCCTTCCACACTTCCCATTGAAATGAAGGTGCCTTTCTGGGTCCCACCCATGCTCCCTTCTGAAATGCAGGTTCCCTGGCCACCTGCACTCCTTTCTGAAATATTAGTGCCCTGCCCACCTATTCCCCCTTCAACAAATGTAGATACACTGGCCAGCTGCATTCTTTACCCTCCAATACTCATTTTCTGAAATGCAGGTTCTCTCTCTAGTCCCCACTCATGTTTCCTTCTGAAATTTAGGTTCCCTGTCCACCTGCACTATGTTCTGAGATGTTAGTCCCCTGCCTCCCCATGCCCTCGTCTTAAAAAAAGGTCCCCTTACCAACTACATTCCCTTCAGAAATGCAGGTCCCCTGCCCACCGCCATTCACTTCTGCAATGTATTCACCTACCCGCCTCTACCCCTTTTCTAAAATGTAGTGCCCTGAACTTCTGCACTCACCTATCAAATGCAGGTCCCCTCCCATGCTTTCTTTCAGGTCCCCTGTCCACCCACATTCCGTTATGAGTATTTTATTATATTATTTGTGTTGAAAGCAGAAAAAATGGACCAGTGTAATGATTTGAGTGACTTTGACAAGGACCAAATTGTAATGTCTAGATGGCTGGGTCTGAGCAATTCCAAAACTGCAGCTCTTGTGGGATGTTCCCATTCCTGCAGTGGTCAGAACTGACCAAAAGTCGTCCAAGGAAGAAGAACTGGCCAACCAGTAACAGGGTCATGGGTGGCCAAGGCTCATTGATGGAGGTGGGGAGGGAAGGCTCATTGATGGAGGTGGGTAGAGAAGGCTCATTGATGGAGGTGGAGAGGGAAGGCTCATTGATGGAGGTGGAGAGGGAAGGCTCATTGATGGAGGTGGGGAGGGAAGGCTCATTGATGGAGGTGGGTAGAGAAGGCTCATTGATGGAGGTGGGGAGGGAAGGCTCATTGATGGAGGTGGGGAGAGGGAAGGCTCATTGATGGAGGTGGGGAGGGAAGGCTCATTGATGGAGGTGGGGAGGGAAGGCTCATTGATGGAGGTGGAGAGGGAAGGCTCATTGATGGAGGTGGGGAGGGAAGGCTCATTGATGAAGGTGGGTAGAGAAGGCTCATTGATGGGGGTGGGTAGAGAAGGCTCATTGATGGAGGTGGAGAGGGAAGGCTCATTGATGGAGGTGGGGAGGGAAGGCTCATTGATGGAGGTGGAGAGGGAAGGCTCATTGATGGAGGTGGGGAGGGAAGGCTCTTTGATGGAGGTGGAGAGGGAAGGCTCATTGATGGAGGTGGGGAGGGAAGGCTCATTGATGGAGGTGGGGGGAGGGAAGGCTCATTGATGGAGGTGGGGAGGGAAGGCTCATTGATGGAGGTGGGGAGGGAAGGCTCATTGATGGAGGTGGAGAGGGAAGGCTCATTGATGGAGGTGGGGAGGGAAGGCTCGTTGATGGAGGTGGGTAGAGAAGGCTCATTGATGGAGGTGGAGAGGGAAGGCTCATTGATGGAGGTAGGGAGGGGAGAGCTCATTGTTGGAGGTGGGGAGGGAAGGCTCATTGATGGAGGTAGGGAGGGAAGGCTCATTGATGTAGTTGGGGGAGGGAAGGTTCATTGATGGAGGTGGGGAAGGAAGGCTCATTGATGGAGGTGGGGGAGGGAAGGCTCATTGATGGAAGTGGGTAGAGAAGGTTCATTGATGGAGGTGGGGAGGGAAGGCTCATTGATGGAGGTGGGGGAGGGAAGGCTCATTGATGGAGGTGGGGAGAGAAGGCTCATTGGTGAAGGTGGGGAGGGAAGGCTCATTTATGGAGGGGGGAGCTTCTTTGATGGAGGGGGGGTCATTGATGGAGGTGAGGAGAGAATGCTCATTGATGGAGGTGGGGGGACGCTCATTGATGGAGGTGGGGAGGGGAGGCTCATTGATGGAGGTGGGGAGAGGAGGCTCATGATGGAGGTGGGGGGAGGGAAGGCTCATTGATAGAGGTGGGGAGGGAAGGCACATTGATGGAGATGGGGAGGGAAGGCGCATTGATAGAGATGGGAAGGGAAGGCTCATTGATGGTCACCTCCTAACTGACAGGACTTACAGGATCTGATACTGGCGACTTGGTGCCAGATACCACAGAAAACCTTCAGAGGCCTACTGGGGTCCATGCCTTGACGGGTCAGGGCTGTTTGGGCAGCAAAGGGGGGACCTACTCAATATTACTGTAGGTGAGTGATTGTAGTGTTATAGTGAGGGGTTATACAGTAGCTGATTGGTGTATAGATTTATATTTCTCTCTGTTTTATACTGATATCCATACAAAGCGATTCTTCTCTGTTACGGTACATCTTAGCTCTGAGCTCGCTGAAATGAAAGAGGCAGAAATGTACGCATACATGAAAGGGTTATCATATGAATGACTTTATTTTCCAACTAGAGCAGAACTTCTAATAATCATAGAAATTATAAGCACTTAGGTTCAATGGCGGCACATCTGCGATGACATGAAACACATAAAGCGCGCGGCCCCGCTCTTACCCAGCACCGCAGCGGTTAAGGATTTTATTGGAGAAAATAATACCTTTTATTTGATGAGATATCGGCAGATTATTTGCAGTTCAGAAGCTGTTGATAATACCAGACAAGTGTCAGGAAAATATTACAACTGTGATGCAGACACATAATAATGCAGCCGGCTCGGGAGACACTCGCTACAAAAGTTTCGCTACAAAAGTTTCTTCTGCAATTACAACGTGTTGATGAGCTTTTGGGAATTAGTATACTTTATAGGAGTCCATAATGCAGAATGCTTAACCACTTGCTGACCGCAATGCGTATTTAGACGTTGTGGTTTGCAAGTGGTTAACCAGGGTTATCGCTGAAGATATCAGCTATAAACCCCCGGTATTTTTTTTTTCCAGTTGGTGACTGGCTTTCCCATGAAAGCTATCTGAGTGGCTTATTAGCAGCTGGATCGCTTTCCAAAGTGGCGGGAGGGGATGTCACCTGCTCTCCCTCTATTCGCTGGTGTTTCTCGGGCTTACCGTTTCACCGGCGCGCCCGACGGTGCAGCCGGCTGGTTCACAAAGGCAATGAGGGACTAGATTACCTCTAGATGGCCTTGGAAGACTGGAGTGACGTCATGGCGTCGCTTCCAATCTAGGGAGGAAGTCTTTTTTTTTTTTTTAAGCAAAAGATCAATTTTTAATTTTAATTTTTTTTTTTTTTTTTGACCTTTTGCTTTTAACCACTTCCATACAAGGCATTTTCACCCCCTTCCTGCCCAAGCCAATTTTCAGCTTTCAGCGCTGTCGCATTTTGAATAACAATTGCGCGGTCATACAACACTGTACCCAAATGAAATTTTTATCATTTTTTCCCCACTAATAGAGCTTTATTTTGGTGGTATTTGATCACCTCTGTGGTTTTTATTTCTTGCGCTATAAACAAAACAAGAGTGACAAGTTTGAAAAAAACACAATATTTTTTACTTTTTGCTATAATAAATATCCAAATTTTTTTTTTTTAAACAAATTTCTTCCTCAGTTTAGGCTGACGCGTATTCTTCTACATATTTTTGGTAAAAAAATATCGCAATAAGCATATATTTATTGGTTTGCGCAAAAGTTATGGCGTCTACAAAATAAGGGGATAGATTTATAACATTTTTATTATTATTTTTTTTTTTTTACTAGTCATGGCGGCGATCTGTGATTTTTATGGCGACAGCGATATTGCGGCGGACACATCGGACAATTCTGACACATTTTTGGGACCATTCACATTTATACAGCGATCCGTGCTATAAAAATGCATTGATTACTGTGTAAATGTGACTGGCAATGAAGGGGTTAACCAGGAGGGGGCGCTGTAGGGGTTAAATATGTTGCTAGGGAGTGATTCTAACTGTGGGGGGGGGAGTTTATAAAAGCCTGAGAGGAGGAGGATGTCATTTTCTTCACACACCATTTGACCCAGGTTTTTTGCTGTCTTTTCCGCTTTTGGGGCTTTGCCTTGGGAAAGACACTGACTAATGTAGCAAAGCAGCTTGGACCTTTGGTTCATAATTAGTTCCTTATTACAGGATCTCTTCCATCAGTTAAAAACGCGATCTTACTTACTCTCTGTGGTCATCAGATGATCCTTTGGCTGGGTTCGCTTCCTTATCTTAGTGGTTCAAACATTAGAGTTTATATTCAATTCACTATTCAATTTTTTGGAAAGACCTACACATACAGTGCCTGATAGATATTACTCTCCTGAAGAAGCCACTGTTTATGGCGAAACATGTTGAGAAACAATTCTTTTGGTTGCACTATTCAAGATTGTATTGTTACATTGAATGTAGACTCTCTTTTATAAATATGTTTTTATCAATTTTTCTAAATAAAATGTGAATTTTTTACTAAAATTTTGTGAAGAAAAGGAGAAGGACAAGGGGGTGGGACTTGAAATGAATCACGTGGTTGCAAAAGGTAATTGGTGAACTTGTTGGGAATTTAATGATTGCCATAGAATACAAGCAGAATATAAAATGTAGAAACACAATAGAATAATACATGGATAATACAGTTCATATAAGTTACAACATGAATATCATAAAAAATGGCAAGCAACCAATCTTCCAAAATGCACCATAATGAATTGAGTACAAGCATAGTATATGGTGATGCCTGCAAAGCCTCGGGCCTCTCGGATCAATGAATAAAAATTAGCAGACGGCTGATAAAACAATATAAGTATTGATAGGTGACAGTATGAAAGGCAGCTCAACGCGTTTCGTGGCTAGAAGGCCACTCGTCAGGAGCCAGCACTTGATATATCTGGAGGTAAAAATAATATGGATTTGAGTATAATAATAATTGCACATACGAACGGGGGGTGAAGGTATAGTCCCCGTATCGATTGCAGATAAACTTACTCGAGTTCACATGATGGTGGCATGGTGCCGAACCTCACGAGCCATCCGACTGCTGTCCCCTCTGGGAGCCGCGGCGGGCAATTCAGCGGGGACACCCCAGGGGCCATGAACAAGGCAGGCATGGGACCAAGGTGACCTGTGTGTGTGTAAAATGGAGGGAGTGTGTTATCCATTGCCCCTTTAAAATCCCAGCTCCTTCTATGTTCTTTATATTGTATACTTTAGGGATGTGGTGCCAATATTTATATTGGATGTGAAGCAATTATCTACATTTTCTACTTTTTGAAATCAGTGCGACACCGCGAGTGCGGCGTCGCTCCTATTAGGATGGTGCCATTGCCGGCAATTGCCGCCGGTTTCACATGCGATTTGACATGTGAAATCGCACCAATGTGAACCAGGGCTTAAGGATCCAATTCGCATGACAGAAGATTGTGACCGGTTGACTATGGAGCCGGTTCACACTGCTCCGGAGCGGCTCAGAAACGAATTGCACAGGGGGGTGCTGTGCGTCTTCTGGTCTGTTTCAGGTCCGAATTCAGCCAAAAATTCGGACCAAAATTGGACCTGAAACAGTGAACAGGGACGCACCGGACCGCGCCGCTGGGACCCGCTCCGTGCTGCAGTGTGAACACGGTCTAAAAAAGAGGACCGGTCATCCTTATTTCTATTACAAGGAATGTTTACATTCTTTGTAAAAAGAATAAAAGTTATAAAAAAAAATTAAAGGGACAGTGTAAAAATAAAAAACAAAACCAATAAGGAAAAAAAAATTAAAGCGCCCTCATCCCTCCACGCTCACGCACAGAAGCGAACGTACTTACGTAAGTCGCACGCACATATGTAAACGTTGTTCACATCACACGTGTGAGGTATCGCTGCCAAAGTTAGAGCGAGAGCAATAATTCTATCACTAGACCTCCTCTGTAACTCTAAACTGGTAACCTGTAAAAAAATTTGAAGTGTCGTCAATGGAGATTTTTAAGTATCGTAGTTTGTTGTCAATCCACGAGCGTGCGCAATTTCACAGGGTGGCGTGTTCGGTATCTATTTACTCGGCGTAACATCATCTTTTATATTGTACAAAATAATTGGGTGTTTTATTGTGGATTTGTTCATTAAAATTAAAAAAAAAGTGTACGCATTTGAAAAAAACGCTGCACCAATACATGAAGGATTGCAACACCCACTTTATTCTCTAGGGCCTCTGCTTTTAAAAATAGATAATGTTTGGGGGTTCTAAGTAATTTTCTAGCAAAAAATACACATTGTTACATGTCAACAAAAAGTCTCAGAAAAGGCCTGGTCTTAACCACTTCAGAAGATTTTACCCTTTTCATGACGCCATTTTTATTTTTGCTATTCAGCACTGCGCTACTTTACCTGACAATTGTGCAGTCATGCGGCACTGTACCCAAATTAAATTTAGATCATTTTTTCACATAAATAGAGCTTTCTTTTGGTGGTATCTGATCACCTCTGGGTTTTTTTTTTTTTGTTTTGTTTTTTGCGATATAAATGGAAAAAGACTGAAAATATTGAAAAAGAAACTATTTTTTTTTCTTTCTGCTACAAAACATATCTCAAAAAAAAAAAAATTAAAAAATTTATTCTGCTACATGTCTTTGATAAAATCCCAATAAGTGTGTTTTGATTGGTTTGGAAGTTATAGTGTCTACAAACTATGGGATACAGTATCTCACAAAAGTAAGTACACCCCATCAGTCCCATTGTTGTAAATCTTTTCTTCTCTCTTTTCATGTGACAACACTGAAGAAATGACACTTGTCTACAATGTAAAGTAGTGAGTGTGCAGCTTGTATAACAGTGTAAATTTACTGTCCCCTCAAAATAACTCAACACACAGCCATTAATGTCTAAACCGCTGGCAACAAAAGTCAGTACACCCCTAAGTGAAAATCTCCAAATTGGGCCCAATTAGCTATTTTCCCTCCCTGGTGTCATGTGACTCGTTAGTGGTACAAGGTCTCAGGTGTGAATGGGGAGCAGGTGTGTTAAATTTGGTGTTATCGCTCTCACTCTCTCATACTGGTCACTGGAAGTTCAACATGGCACCTCATGGCAAAGAACTCTCTGAGGATCTGAAAAAAATAAGAATTTTTGCTCTACATAAAGATGGCCTAGGCTATAAGAAGATTGCCAAGACCCTGAAACTGAGCTGCAGCACGGTGGCCAAGACCATACAGCGGTATAACAGGACAGGTTCCACTCAGAACAGGCCTCGCCATGGTCCACCAAAGAAGTTGAGGTCACGTGCTCAGCGTCATATCCAGAGGTTGTTTAACAAGGGGCCCCAGATCCCCCTCATGTGAATGAGTAGGGGTACATTGTACCCCTACTCATTCACCAAAAAAGCTGTCAAAAATTTAAAAAAAACACTACAAGGGTTTTTGACAAGTCCCCTGATGTAGATCCATCGTCAATCACAATGCCCACCGCACCACTGGACCTGAAAAAAGAAAAAAAAAACGCTTGTCACTCATCAAAGGCAGACCGCCGAATACCTCCTCCGCAGTCTGACGGTTCTTAAATAGGTAGGGGGCAGGGCCACCTGGTGATGTCATCTGGTGGCCCTGCCCCCTCATGACATCACTGCCCTGTGCATGCTGGGTCTTTACATCATGAGGGGGGCCATCAGGTGATTTCACCAGGTGGCCCCACCCCTTGCCTATTTAAGAACGGGGGTGTTTGGCCCATCTCTAGTTACTGTGCACAGCTGCTCTAGATTCTGTGTGCTCCAGTTTTAGTAAATCTCCCCCATTGTGTAGATAGAAGGTGGCTAAAAACTGAAAACATTATTTTATAATATATTACAGTATGTATGTTCATTATACACAGTTCTTGAGCAAATGCAATGTCTTCCAGTTGGTTTCTATTGGTTCTATCTATCACCGAAAAATCCAACAAAATACAGAATCTGGCCAGAGCGGCCAAGCCTTTGCACACATCTGTATTTATAGTATGTAGATTGATTGTGCATCTCTTCAGTTGTCGGAATCTCTATGTATGATCCAGATAAATGCCGACTCACTGAAGATCACACCACCCATTCTATGGCTTGATGTCTCTCCCCCTCTCTCCCTCCCTCATCTCTCCCTCTCCCTCTCTCGCCTCCTCCCTCTCTTCCTCTCCCCCCTCTCTCTCCCCCTCCCCCCCATCTCTCTCCCCCCTCCCTCTCTCCCTCTCCCACCTCTCTCTCTCCCTCTCTCTCCCTCTCCCCCCTCTCTCTCTCTATCTCCCTCTCCCCCTATTCCCTCCTCTCTCTCCCTCTCTCCCTCCCCCCTCTCTCTCCCTCTCCCGTCTCTCTCTCTCTACCTCTCCCTCTCTCTCTCACCCTCCCTCTCTCTCCCTCTCCCTCCCCCTCTCTCTCTCTCTCTAGCTATCTCCCTCTCCCCCCTCTCTCTCTATCTCCCTCTCTCCCTCTCCCATTATTCCCCCTCTCTCCCTCCTCTCTCTCCCTCTCTCCCTTCTCTCTCTCCCCCCTCTCTCTCCCTCTCTCCCTTCTCTCTCTCCCCCCTCTCTCTCCCTCTCTCCCTTCTCTCTCTCTCCCCCCTCTCTCTCCCTTCTCTCTCTCCCCCCTCTCTCTCCCTCCTCTCTCTCCCTCTCTCCCTTCTCTCTCTCCCCCCTCTCTCTCCCTCTCTCCCTTCTCTCTCTCTCCCCCCTCTCTCTCCCTTCTCTCTCTCCCCCCTCTCTCTCCCTCTCTCTCCCCCCCCTCTCTCTCTCCCGTCTCTCTCTCTCTCCCTCTCTCCCCCCTCTCTCTCTATCTCCCTCTCTCTCCCCCCTCTCTATCTCCCTCTCTCTCCCCCTCTCTCTCTATTTCCCTCTCTCTCTCCCCCCCCCCCCTCTCTCTCCCTCTCCCTCTCCCGCTCCTTCCTAAAACCCTCTCTCTTGCTCCTCTCTCTCTCCCCCTATGTCCCTCTCTCCTCTCTCTCTCTATCTCTCCCCCCTCTCTCTCTCCCTCTCTCTCCATCTCTCTCTGTCTCTTTATCTCCCCCCTCCCTCTCTCCTATCTCCCTGTCTCTCCATCTCTCTCTCTCCCTCTCCCCCCTCTGTCTCCCTGTGTCCCTCTCTCCCTCTCTCTCCTCTATCTCTCTATCTCTACCCCCTCTCTCTCCCCCTCCCTCTCTCTTCATCTTTCTCTATCTCCCTGTCTCTCTGTCTCCCTCTCTCCCTCTCCCCACTCTCTCCCTCTCTCTCTCTCTCTCTCTCTCCCTCCCCCCCCTCTCTCTCTCTCTCTCTCTCTCTCTCTCTCTGTCTCCCTCTCTCCCTCTCCCCCCTCTCCCTCTCCCTCTCTTGTCTCTACCCTCTCCCTCTCCCTCTCTTGTCTCTACCCTCTCCCTCTCTCTCCTCTCTGTCTCTCTCTCTCTCTCTCTCTCTCTCTCCTCTCTCCAACATCACTTCACCAAAAAAGGTTTCTCCCCTCCGTTTATGTTTATGATCACATTTCCAGTTCTCTTTCACTTTCCACGCTTTTTTTTTCTCCTCCAGTCTGCGCCTCGCTCATTTGCACCTTAATAAAGGAGGCAGAAAGTCTTCCCCGGCGAGAGGCTCGCATTAAGCTGGATATTTTTTTTTTCTCGACGACCGGTACTGCAAGGCGGCTTTAGAGACGCCCATTTCATATTATGAATGTTTCCACTGAAGTCGCTTTAATGGCTCTGGAAAAAAAAAGTTATTTTGTCTCGGAGCGTTTCGCTGCGGCTGCCGCGTACCTGCGCGCTGCAAATCAACTCCGACGGCTCTTTCCGCTAAATTTGTGCTGAAACTTCACACGTGCCGTCCATTCATCACTGGACTCGTGTACCGTGGTACGCCCTGCAGGAGATTGGTATGTGAAATGTAATGTATGCACCGAACCAGCACTACGCATCTTAACCCCTTCATGGACACAATCAGGACAAACCTGAATGCCCAAAACCAATTATTGCAGCTCTTGTACAGATCATCAACTACATTGTGTATGTGGGGGGGTTATACCGCGCTGATTTCAGGACAGGCTGGGCTTTGATTTGGTGGTAAATGGTAATGGATTTCTCCTGATCTTGTTTAATTATCAAGTGAAACTTGGTCCAAAGAAAGGAAATATATATATATATATCCCCATGACCCACCACCAAAAAAACAGCGATACCACCTATGTGAGCGTTATTTATTCTTTGCACCTGTAGCAGGGTCCAGAAACAATAGAATGCCCTTTTTTTTGTAAAAGTCCATTACACTAAATATAAAGCCTTTTTTTCTACCTCAAATACACTGACCATAACACTACCACTAACTGCCACTAATTGCCACTCCTTAACAATGAATGAGTCATCAGCTGTCAGCGGGTTTACCCACTGACAGCTAGAGGAAAAAAAATATTACCGACAATACTAGAAAAAAAAATTGTTGTGCCCCCCTCCCATCCATATCATATGAGGTGCTTTGGGTCTGGTATGGATTTTAAGGGGGATCCCATGCCAAATTTAAGTGGCACTGACTGCCACTTACACAAACTGCCACTTACACTAAAACTAAATTCCACTAACTTCCACTTACACTGCCACTAACTGCCACTTACACTGACACTATTTGCCATGTAAATTGCCACTAACAATGCCACTAAATGCCTCTAACACTGCCACTAACACTACCACTAACTGCCACTTACACTGACACACACTTACACTGACTGCCACTTACACTGCCACTAACTGCCACTTACACTAACACTAAATTCCACTAACTGCCACTTACACTGCTACTATCTGCCACTTACACTGACACTATTTGCCATGTAAATTGCCACTAACAGTGCCACTAAATGCCACTAGCACTGACACTAACACTTACACTAACTGCCATTTACACTGACACTAACTGCCACTTACACTAACACTAAATTCCACTAACTGCCACTTACACTGCCACTATTTGCCACTTACACTGCCACTATTTGCCACGTAAATTGCCACTAACAGTGCCACTAAATGCCACTAACACTGATACTAACACTTACACTAACTGCCACTTACACTGCCACTAATACTACCACTAACTGCCTCTTACACTGACACTTACTGCCAATTACACTGACACTGTCACTTCTGCTGAGACTAATTGCCTCTAACTGAAACATTGATAAAAAAAAAATGAAAAAAACTCGGGGTGCCACTCCCGGTCCTCATTTGATTAACTCCGTTGACTCACATTGAAAGGACCTTGGTGCTAAAAGATCAGTCCTGGCTCAATGTCCATACATGGAAAAGACCAGATGCCACACCCTGAAGAATGCCCAAGTGTCAGACAAGTGAAAGTGGCTTCAACCTGGCTCCATCCAGGCCACAACCCGACGCGTTTCACCCCACCCACCAGGCTTAGTCATTGGAGGTGGGGATTCAGTGTGGTAACTGGAATCCCCATTATACATGATGAGCTGCTATTACAATGAATAAATAGTTGGATAAGTAAATAAACAGATGGATACTCTTAGGGGCTTAGAATAGTACACAAAAGGTATACTTAACCTCTTTAGGATCACCCGCCAGCACTGTACTGTGAACACGCTGCATCTACAGGCAAAGTGACGTACCTGTACATCGCTGCCTTCTTCCGGGTTCAGGCACTTATATGTCCCGCTTCCTGGACATCACATATATCTTATACTCAGCTTAAAGGGGTCAAAGCAGAGTCCCACCCACATTGTAAACTTTTGGCCCCTGCACAATTTATCTTTGGGCGTACCGTCATCTCCGGCCAATGCTTCGCTTCCGCTGTACCTCACCGTACATCATTTCCGGCTGCTGGCGGCCATGCATTGGCTCCTGGGATATGAGTTTCATCAATCCAAGGAGTCAATAGGCATCCTCCTCTTGTAGCATCGCTATGATATGCGCATGCGCGAGCGCCGTATCCTTGAAAAGGCAACCATTTCCCTACAGATGCCCACACTCAAGATGGGAGCAGGCTCGCAGGGAAGAGCAAAGTACGTTTTTTTTTTTAAGAAAAAAATGCTAAGATATACATTTATTACTGACACCACTATATACAGTGCTTTGAAAAAGTATTCATACCCCTTGAAATTTCTCACATTTTTTCATGTTGCAACAAAAAACATAAATGTATTTTATTGGGATTTTATGTGATAGACCAACACAAAGTGTCACATAATTGTGAAGTGGAAGGAAAATGATAAATGATACAAATAAATATGTGAAAAGTGTGTGTGTGTGTGTGTGTGTGTGTGGGGGGGGGCATTTGTATGGCGCCCCCCGGAGTCAATACTTTGTAGAACCCCCTTTCTCTACAAGTCTTTTTGGGGATGTCTCTACCAGCTTTGCACATCTAGAGAGGACATTTCTGCCCATTCTTCTTTGTAAAATATCTCAAGCTCTGTCAGATTGGATGGAGAGTGTCTGTGAACAGCAATTTTCAAGTCTTGTCACAGATTCTCAATGTGATTTAGGTCTGGACTATGACTGGGCCATTCTAACACATGAATATGCTTTGATCTAAACAGGGGCGGACTGACAACTCATGGGGCCCCCGGGCAATAGGGGCTCATGGGGCCCCCTTAGTCCCCACCCACCCACACACAAGCCACACCCTCACAAAGCCCCACGTATATATTGCACTGCTACATTACATGCATTGGTCACAGAATTTCTCTACTTCATGTTCAAAATAAATGTTTAAAGATTAAAGAAAAATAAACTCACTTTAACCACATACATTTACTGCAGGGCTGCGTCTCATGTGAGCAGAATCATGTACAGGTACTTGATTCTGCACTTGCGGGTCTGCATGCTGTTTGACCTGCTGCCGCTGTGATTGGACACACCGAGAGCTAACCAGCGGGTCCGGAGGACCCCATGTCCGCCAGGCCCCGACGATCGTTTCCAACAGAGGCAGAACTGTGGTCTGCCTATGTAAACAAGTCCCCAGAGAGCCTCCCCTTACATCAGGGTCCCCAGAGAGCCTCCCCTTACATCAGGGTCCCCAGAGAGCCTCCCCTTACATCAGGGTCCCCAGAGAACCTCCCCTTACATCAGGGTCCCCAGAGAGCCTCCTCCTTACATCAGGGTCCCCAGAGAGCCCCCTCCTTACATTAGGGTCCCCAGAGAGCCCCCTCCTTACATTGGGGTCCCCAGAGAGCCCCCTCCTTACATCAAGGTCCCCAGAGAGCCCCCTCCTTACATCAGGGTCCCCAGAGAAACCCCCCATACATCAGGGTCCCCAGAGAGCCCCCCTTACATCAAGGTCTTCAGAGAGCCCCCCCTTACATCAAGGTCTTCAGAGAGCCCCCCTTACATCAAGGTCCCCAGAGAGCCCCCCCATACATCAAGGTCTCCAGAGAGCCCCACATACATCAGGGTCCACTCCCCAGAGAGCCCCCCCATGCATCAGGGTCCCAGAGAGCCCCCCATAGCTCTGAGTCCCCAGAGAGCCCCCCATAGATCTGGGTCCCCAGAGAGCCCCCCATAGATCTGGGTCCCCAGAGAGCCCCCCCATACATCAGGGTCCCCAGAGAGCCCCCCATACATCAGGGTCTCCAGAGAGCCCCCCCAAACATCAGGGTCCCCAGAGAGCCTCCTCCTTACATCAGGGTCCCCAGAGAGCCTCCTCCTTACATCAGGGTTCCCAGAGAGTCCCCTCCTTACATCAGGGTCCCCAGAGAGCCCCCTCCTTACATCAGGGTCCCCAGAGAGCCCCCTCCTTACATCAAGGTCCCCAGAGAGCCCCCTCCTTACATCAGGGTCCCCAGAGAAACCCCCCTTACATCAGGGTCCCCAGAGAGCCCCCCCATACATCAAGGTCCCCAGAGAGCCCCCCCATACATCAAGGTCCCCAGAGAGCCCCCCCATACATCAAGGTCCCCAGAGAGCCCCCCCATACATCAAGGTCTCCAGAGAGCCCCCCCATACATCAAGGTCTCCAGAGAGCCCCACATACATCAGGGTCAACTCCCCAGAGAGCCCCCTATACATCAGGGTCCCAGAGAGCCCCCCATAGATCTGGGTCCCCAGAAAGCCCCCCAAAGATCTGGGTCCCCAGAGAGCCCCCCCATACATCAGGGTCCCCAGAGAGCCCCCCATACATCAGGGTCCCCAGAGAGCCCCCCATACATCAGGGTCCCCAGAGAGCCCCCCCCATACATCAGGGTCCCCAGAGAGCCCCCCCCATACATCAGGGTCTCCAGAGAGCCCCCCCAAACATCAGGGTCCCCAGAGAGCCTCCTCCTTACATCAGGGTCCCCAGAGAGCCTCGTCCTTACATCAGGGTCCCCAGAGAGCCCCCCATACATCAGGGTCCCCAGAGAGCCTCCCCCCATACATCAGGGTCCCCAGAGAGCCTTCCCCCATACATCAGGGTCCCCAGAGAGCCTCGTCCTTACATTAGGGTCCCCAGAGAGCCTCCTCCTTACATCAGGGTCCCCAGAGAGCCTCCCCCCATACATCAGGGTCCCCAGAGAGCCCCCCCATACATCAGGGTCCCCAGAGAGCCCCCCATACATCAGGGTCCCCAGAGAGCCCCCCATAAATCAGGGTCCCCAGAGAGCCCCCCATAAATCAGGGTCCCCAGAGAGCCCCCCATACATCAGGGTCCCCAGAGAGCCCCCCCCATACATCAGGGTCCCCAGAGAGCCCCCCCCATACATCAGGGTCCCCAGAGAGCCCCCCCATACATCAGGGTCCCCAGAGAGCCCCCCCATACATCAGGGTCCCCAGAGAGCCCCCCGTACATCAGGGTCCCCAGAGAGCCCCCCCATACATCAGGGTCCCCAGAGAGCCCCCCATACATCAGGGTCCCCAGAGAGCCCCCCATACATCAGGGTCTCCAGAGAGCCCCCCCATACATCAGGGTCCCCAGAGAGCCCCCCATACATCAGGGTCCCCAGAGAGCCCCCCCATACATCAGGGTCCCCAGAGAGCCCCCCATACATCAGGGTCCCCAGAGAGCCCCCCCCCCATACATCAGGGTCCCTAGAGAGCCCCCCATACATCAGGGTCCCCAGAGAGCCCCCCCCATACTTTAGGGTCCCCAGAGCCCCCCCCATACATCAGGGTCCCCAGAGCCCCCCCCATAGATCTGGGTCCCCAGAGAGCCCCCCATAGATCTGGGTCCCCAGAGAGCCCCCCATAGATCTGGGTCCCCAGAGAGCCCCCCCCATACATCAGGGTCCCCAGAGAGCCCCCCATACATCAGGGTCTCCAGAGAGCCCCCCCAAACATCAGGGTCCCCAGAGAGCCTCCTCCTTACATCAGGGTCCCCAGAGAGCCTCCTCCTTACATCAGGGTTCCCAGAGAGTCCCCTCCTTACATCAGGGTCCCCAGAGAGCCCCCTCCTTACACCAGGGTCCCCAGAGAGCCCCCTCCTTACATCAGGGTCCCCAGAGAGCCCCCTCCTTACATCAAGGTCCCCAGAGAGCCCCCTCCTTACATCAGGGTCCCCAGAGAAACCCCCCTTACATCAGGGTCCCCAGAGAGCCCCCTCATACATCAAGGTCCCCAGAGAGCCCCCCCATACATCAAGGTCCCCAGAGAGCCCCCCCATACATCAAGGTCCCCAGAGAGCCCCCCCATACATCAAGGTCTCCAGAGAGCCCCCCCATACATCAAGGTCTCCAGAGAGCCCCCCCATACATCAGGGTCCCAGAGAGCCCCCCATAGATCTGGGTCCCCAGAAAGCCCCCCAAAGATCTGGGTCCCCAGAGAGCCCCCCCATACATCAGGGTCCCCAGAGAGCCCCCCCATACATCAGGGTCCCCAGAGAGCCCCCCCATACATCAGGGTCCCCAGAGAGCCCCCCCCATACATCAGGGTCCCCAGAGAGCCCCCCCCATACATCAGGGTCTCCAGAGAGCCCCCCCAAACATCAGGGTCCCCAGAGAGCCTCCTCCTTACATCAGGGTCCCCAGAGAGCCTCGTCCTTACATTAGGGTCCCCAGAGAGCCTCGTCCTTACATCAGGGTCCCCAGAGAGCCCCCCATACATCAGGGTCCCCAGAGAGCCTCCCCCCATACATCAGGGTCCCCAGAGAGCCTTGTCCTTACATTAGGGTCCCCAGAGAGCCTCCTCCTTACATCAGGGTCCCCAGAGAGCCTCCCCCCATACATCAGGGTCCCCAGAGAGCCCCCCCATACATCAGGGTCCCCAGAGAGCCCCCCCATACATCAGGGTCCCCAGAGAGCCCCCCATAAATCAGGGTCCCCAGAGAGCCCCCCATAAATCAGGGTCCCCAGAGAGCCCCCCATACATCAGGGTCCCCAGAGAGCCCCCCCCATACATCAGGGTCCCCAGAGAGCCCCCCCCATACATCAGGGTCCCCAGAGAGCCCCCCCCATACATCAGGGTCCCAGAGAGCCCTCCCCATAGATCAGGGTCCCCAGAGAGCCCCCCCATACATCAGGGTCCCCAGAGAGCCCTCCCCATAGATCAGGGTCCCCAGAGAGCCCCCCCATACATCAGGGTCCCCAGAGAGCCCTCCCCATAGATCAGGGTCCCCAGAGAGCCCCCCCCCATAGATCAGGGTCCCCAGAGCCCCCCCCCATACATCAGGGTCCCCAGAGAGCCCCCCCCCCATACATCAGGGTCCCCAGAGAGCCCCCCCCCTATACATCAGGGTCCCCAGAGAGCCCCCCCCATACATCAGGGTCCCCAGAGAGCCTCCTCCTTACATCAGGGTCCCCAGACTTAACCCCCCCAGAGGTTCCCCTGTACCTGGCTGTGCACCTCCAACCCAAGGGGGAGGTGGGAGGTGGCGATCGGCAGTTCTATGGTGCCTGTGGATCTCACTGGGGCTTGTAGTCCTCCTTCTGATTCTGAACAGTAGATAGGGGAGGGGCCTCTGACCCGGGCAGCAGTCGGCAACAGCGTACAAGCAGAGAGTGAAACTTGTAGCTGCCCGGGTCAGAGGCCCCTCCCCTTTCCACTCTACAATCTGGAGGAGAAATACAAGTCCCCGGGAGATGCTGCGAGCACCATAAAGCTGCTGATCGCCGCCTCCCACTCCCCTCACTGCATCCCAAACTGAAAGAGGAGATGCCCGCCTCATCCCCCCGCACCCCCCCCCCCCGCGGCAGTCGGCAGAACGGCTCCACCGCAGCACGCCCAGCAGCATACCCCTAGATCCGACGAGCATGTCTCCCGGGCCCCCTACTGGCTGCGGGCCCTCGGTCGGCGTCCGATCGACCGAATGGTCAGTCCGCCCCTGGATCTAAACCATTCCATTGTAGCTCTGGCTGGATGTTTCGGGTCGTTGTCCTGCTGGAAGGTGAACCTCCTCCCCAGTCTCAAGTCTTTTGTAGACTCTAACAGGTTTTCTTCTAAGATTGTCCTGTATTTGTCTCCATCAACTCTGACCAGCTTCCCTGTCCCTGCAGAAGAAAACCATCCCCACCACATGATGCTGCCACCACCATGTTTCACGGTGGGGATGGTGTGTTCAGGGTGATGTGCAGTGTTAGTTTTCCCCACACATAGCGTTTTGCTTTTAGGCCATAAAGTTGAATTTTGGTCTCATCTGACCAGATCACCTTCTTCCACATGTTTGCTGTGTCCTCCACATGGCTTCTCACAAACTACAAACAGGACTTCTTATGACTTTCTTTCACCAATGTCTTTCTTCTTGTCACTCTTCCATAAAGGGCAGATTTGTGGAGAACACGACTAATAGTTGTCCTGTGGACAGATTCTCCCACCTGAGCTGTGGATCTCTGCAGCTCCTCCAGAGTTACCATGGACCTCTTGGCTCTTCTCTGATGAATGCTCTCCTTGCCCGGCCGGTCAGTTTAGGTGGACGGCCATGTCTTGGTAGGTTTGCAGTTGTGCCATACTCTTTCCATTTTCCAATGATGGATTGAACAGAGCTCCGTGAGATGTTCAAAGCTTGAGAGATATTTTTTTATTAACCTAACCCTGCTTTATACTTCTCCACAACTTTATCCCTGACCTGTCTGGTGTGTTCCTTGGCCTTCATGATGCTGTTTGTTCACTAAGGTTCTCTAACAAACCTCTGAGGGCTTCACAGAACAGCTGTATTTATACTGAGATTAAATGACACACAGGTGGACTCTATTTACTAATTAGGTGACTTCTGAAGGCAATTGGTTCCACTAGATTTTAGTTACCACACTTTTCACATATTTATTTGTATCATTTATCATTTTCCTTCCACTTCACAATTATGTGACACTTTGTGTTGGTCTATCACATAAAATCCCAATAAAATACATTTATGTTTTTGGTTGTAACATGACAAAATGTGGAACAAGGGCTATGAATACTTTTTCGAGTTACTGTACAATGTATCTTTTCCTCTTCACAGAGGAGAAACAACAAAGGGGTGGGCTGTACAGTAAAGGATCACAGTGACAGCCAATCACAGGCTATCACAGTGATCACATGATTGAGAGTCAGTTCTCTTGGTTTCCGATTTCCACCTAAAGATGTTATTTCCAGTCTGCGGTCATTGTTTCTGTATGTAAGTAAAAAAACATTCTTCTTGGTGGTGTGAACTTTGGAGGGAGTTCCGCTCATTTCCTGCCTAGACAGTGGGGCAGGAAGTAAAGGGAAATCTCCCCATTGGGGCACAGATAGCAAATACATTTGATAAAATAATAATTAAAAAAAAAAAAAGTTTTACTTGAACAAAGGTTCACTAGAAGAGCCGAGAGCAAAAATCACTCCAATAGCAATTCAAGCGCCAAGCTCTCAAAAAAGAGAATTTTAATGACTTCAGAACTTTCCGCTGTAAATTTTATTCCAACGAAGCTGACATCAGAATGTGGAAGGACATGCTCTATAAAGCTCCCTCGCTCTTATGTCTTCTTTTATGCTCTCTACAAGTGCGCTTTATTTTTCCCCTTAAGAAACCATCGTATGTTTTATTGTGTACATTTAATTGTTCCGAAGGCAAATAATAACAGGAAAGACATCTTCGGGATCTGAGAAAAACCTCCAGAACAGCGATGGAGGTCACAGAGAAGGCGGAGAACGTCGAGAGATACGAAATCGAGACAATTCCAGAAAATGTCAACAAGTGATTAAATATAAATAAATGTTAACACCTTCCCCGCCCAGCCCCCGCATCCCTTAACCGCTTCAGCCCCGCAAGGATTTACCCCCCTTCCTGACCAGAGCACTTTTTGCGATTCGGCCCTTGCGTCGCTTTAGATGAAAATTGCGCGGTCGTGCGACGTGGCATCCAAACAAAATTGACGTCCTTTTTCTCCCACATATAGAGCTTTCTTTCGGTGGTATTTGATCACCTCTGCGGTTTTTATTTTTTGCGCTATAAAACAAAAAAATAGCAACAATTTTGAAAAAAAAAGCAATATTTATTACTTTTTGCTACAATAAATATCCCCCAAAAATATATAAAAAAAAAAGATTTTTTTTTCCTCAGCTTAGGCCGATATGTATTCTTCTGCATAAAATCGCAATAAGCGTATATTGATTGGTTTGCGCAAAAGTTATAGCGTCTATAAAAAAAGGGATAGATTTATGGCATTTTTATTATTAATTTTTTTTTATTAGTAATGGCGGCGATCTGCCATTTTTATAGGGACTGCGACATTATGGCGGACACATCGGACACTTTTAACACTATTTTGGGACCAGTGTAATTTATACAGCGATCAGAGCTATAAAAATGCACTGATTATTGTGTAATTGACACTGGCAGGGAAGGGGGTTAAACACTGGGGGGCGATCAAGGGGTTAAGTGTGTCCTAGGGAGTGATTCTAACTGTGGGGAGGGATGGGCTACTACTCACATGACAGCGATCACTGATCCCGATGACTGGTGATCTCTGTCGTGTCACAAGGCAGAACAGGGAAATGGCTTGTTTACATAGGCATCTCCCCGTGCTGAGGCTCCGTGACACGATCGCGGGCACCCGGCAGACATTGAGTCTGCGGGACCCGCGGTCATGGAGCACGCGGCAGGCGCGCCCACAATGCTGCATCTTAAAGGGGACGTACCTGTATGCCCTTTTGCCCACCCGTGCCATTCTGCCGGCGTATATCGGGGTGCAGCGGTCGGGAAGGGGTTAAAGCAGAATGACAAGAATTCGGCTCCTTTGTGAAAAGTGAAGGCACACTATGAGTTCAGTCCAAGGAGCTGCATGACATCTCCTGGGCTCAGGGTTGGGGCAAGAAGTAGACAGGAGCTGCCCTGGGCACTATGGTATTATGTGAGGTTGGGGGGTGCCATAAGGGGATTGGGGGGAGGGGATTTGTGTTGGAAGGAGGAATTTGGGGGCAGCAGGGGATATGTATTGCTCTAGCAGGGGAAATTGGGGGGGGTGCTAGGAGTGGTTTTTGTTGGGAAGGGGGAAGAAGATTTGTGCTAGGAGTGGTGTTTTGGGGGGGACTTTGTGTTGGGAGGGGGAAATTTGAAGTGGGGGGTGATGTGTACTAGAAGGGGAAATTTTAGGGGTAAAGGATTTACTTCAGGTCTAAGTATCTTCAACATTAGAGTTGGTGCAGCTGCTATGCCCTCCTTCTGTCCAATCACAAATCACAGAAGCCTTTGTATTTTGTGAACGCACAGCTGTTCTTTGTGCCTCTCTCTCCTCTCTTACAGCCCCGAGTGTCAGTGTCTGCTCCAGCAGAGCCTTATACCTGTCAGATATAAGGGGGGCAGGGGCGCTGCCCCCCCCAATCCATGTGCCCGGCCCCTAATCTACGTGCAGGCCGCCGGATGCATGGATTCCAATGGTGATTTTTTTTTCAAGCACATGATTAGATCCTGAGGCTCTAAATGGCTTCAAAAAAGGGTGGGCCCTGGGGGCAGAGCACTGCGCCTGGAGCCCACCCAGTTGTGTGACAATTGCGAAATAATATTCGATATTGTCTTCCTGATTCTCCTCCCGGGCCAATCAGAAAGCGGGTCCTAAGACCCGTCCATCTCTCCCCACACGGAAGGGGGGGTGACATTAGTTTGCCACCCCCCCTCCAGAAAAATGTAGCAACAGTCGCCACTGCCTGCTATATCTGCTACTGGACCCCGGTGCTCACCTCCTGGTGGGGCGATCCTGAGGACCGCGACCTGGTACTAACAGGCAACAAAACCCATCCCCACCATCAGAAGCTCTGGTGAACACTGGTTAGTGCTTGGACCCCTGCACCTCGGGTGCACCATCCTCATCCGCCAGGGTGACCTGCTCATGTACTTATCCAGCTGGTGGGTGGGAGCCTCTCCCCTAACTGTGACACCTATGAAATGCATTGTATGTGCTTTATGTCATACACTAATAAAGTTATCCTTGTTTCTCAACCAGATGGAGTTTCCAAGACTTTCTGTGCACACACTACGATCCTTATCCACCCTTAAAGTGGTATTAAAGAGTTGGATTTTTTTACAATAAAATAATAAACATGTTATACTTACCTGCTCTGTGTAATGGTTATGCAAGGAGCAGCCCTGATCCTCCTCTTCTCGGTTTCCCCACCGGTGCTCCTGGCCCCTCCCTTCTGCCGAGTGCCCCCAGAGCAAGCAGTCAAGTGGAAGATGGAGATGGACTGCTGAGGAGACTGTTGTTGGCCTTTGCGGGTTTTGCCTAGTCTGTGGGGAAGGGGGACCTCAGGCTGAGGCTCAGGTGCTGGAAGTATCCTGCCAAAACACATGGAGGACGCCATTCCTGGAGGCACGGGAGAACGGGTGAAGACAGCGGGAGGAGGTCAGCACTACTGGGGACTTACAAGGGGGGGGGGAGTGTCATGTGTAACCAGTTCTCCCTACACTGACCTGTATACACTGACCTGCCTGACCTATATATACAGACTTATATACACTGACCTGTATACACTGACCTGCCTGACCTATATATACAGACTTATATACACTGACCTGTATACACTGACCTGCCTGACCTATATATACAGACCTACATACACTGACCTGCCTGACCTATATATACAGACTTATATACACTGACCTGTATACACTGACCTGCCTGACCTATATACACAGACCTATATACACTGACCTGTATACACTGACCTGTATACACTGACCTACATACACTGACCTGTATACACTGACCTGTATACACTGACCTGTATACACTGACCTACATACACTGACCTATATACACTGACCTGCCTGACCTACATACACTGACCTGTATACACTGACCTACATACACTGACCTGTATACACTGACCTACATACACTGACCTACATACACTGACCTGTATACACTGACCTGCATACACTGACCTGCCTGACCTATATACACTGACCTGTATACACTGACCTGTATACACTGACCTGTATACACTGACCTACATACACTGACCTGCCTGACCTATATACACAGACCTATATACACAGACCTATATACACTGACCTACATACACTGACCTGCCTGACCTATATACAGTTGTTGTTGAAGTCAATTGGGCATCCCATAACCTCCCATCCCTATCCAAGTTATTACCCTAAAAAAAAATAAATAAAAACAAAGTCACTAATTTTGGAGTGCCCGTGAAAATTCAGTGTGCCAGGCTGTGCATGGTGGGGGATCCAAGGGGATGTGCTACATACTATAAACCTGTGTTTCCAAATCTCTCTTTAGTCAAGGCACCCTTTAAAATTATAGACAGCCTCGAGGCACCCTTTCAAATTATGGACAGCCTTGAGGCACCCTTTAAAATTATGGACAATCTCGAGGCACCTCTTAAAATTCTGGACAGCCTCGAGGCACCCTTTAAGCTTATGGACAGTTTTGAGGCACCTTTTAAAATTATGGACAATCTCCAGGCACCTCTTAAAATTCTGGACAGCCTCGAGGCACCCTTTAAAATTATGGACAATCTCGAGGCTCCCTTTAAAATTATGGACATTCTCGAGGCACCTCCTAAAATTATAGACAGCCTTGAGGCACCCTTTAAAATTATGGACAGCCTCGAGGCACCCTTTAAAATTATGGACAATCTCGAGGCACCCTTTAAAATTATGGACAATCTAGAGGCGCCCTTTAAAATTATGGACAATCTCGAGGCACCCTTTAAAATTATGGACAATCTCGAGGCACCCTTTAAAATTATGGACAATCTCGAGGCACCCTTTAAAATTATGGACAATCTCGAGGCACCCTTTAAAATTATGGACAATCTCGAGGCACCCTTTAAAATTATGGACAATCTAGAGGCGCCCTTTAAAATTATGGACAATCTCGAGGCACCCTTTAAAATTATAGACAATCTCGAGGCACCCTTTCAAATTATGGACAGCCTTGAGGCACCTCTTAAAATTCTGGACAGCTCCGAGGCACCCTTTAAAATTATGGACAATCTCGAGGCACCTCTTAAAATTCTGGACAGCTCCGAGGCACCCTTTAAAATTATGGACAATCTCGAGGCTCCCTTTAAAATTATGGACAGCCTCAAGGCGCCTTTTAAATTATGGACAATCTCGAGGCACCTCCTAAAATTAGACATCCTTGAGGCACCCTTTAAAATTATAGACAGCCTTGAGGCACCCTTTAAAATTATGGACAGCCTCGAGGCACCCTTTAAAATTATGGACAATCTCGAGGCACCCTTTAAAATTATGGACAGCCTCGAGGCACCCTTTAAAATTATGGACAGCCTCGAGGCACCCTTTAAAATTATGGACAGTTTCGAGGCACCCTTTCAAATTATGGACAGCCTTGAGGCACCCTTTAAATTATGGACAATCTCGAGGCACCCTTTAAAATTATGGACAGCCTTGAGGCACCCCATTCTAAAATGTAAAAAGCTATTCTAAAAGTTTTACATAATGCATCAACATCCACACTCATAGGGAACCCAACTTTAGAGGTGTTTCTCTTCTTCTTCAGTTTTTATCCATCACTTAGCTAATGTGACCCCAGCGTTGACGGAGAGGGGCACTGGAATAAAACAAGGATGCTGTGCAGATGACCAACGTCCTCCTTATCAGCTGATTATGTCATTGCTTGTTAAGATGCCAGTGACTAGACGGTCGTAATGGTGCACAAAGAAAACCTGCGGCTCTGTGTAACTAAAAGACTTCATCCACCTGCTGGCTTGTATACAATTTTTGGGAAATTTTTAGGCATTTTGCCAAGGCAACCCTGGAGAAACCTCAAGGCACCCTGGTGGAAAAAGGCTGCTATAAACTTTATAAAAGTGTTTTGTCTGGATTTCCACATTAAAGTAAACCTCATTCAGCCTAATGAACAACCTGTGAAGTGCAGCACAATATGGCAGTCTTGACAGACTAACCACCTCGTGCCCGCGCTATAGCCGAATGATGGCTACAGCGCAGGCCTTAACTTCTGGGGGGCCATCATAGACGTCCTCCCGTGCATGAGCTGCCTCCGGGCTTCTGTCAGGCAGCTGCCTCATCTGTGCCCACCAGTGCCACCTGCCAGTGCCACCTATCAGTACTCACCAGTGCCATCTACCAGTGCCCACAGTGCCACCTATCTTTGCCCAACAGTGCCAGCTATCAATGCCCACCAGTGCTGCCAATCAATGCCCATCAGTGCCTCATCATCAGTGCCACTGATCAGTGCTGCCTATCAGTGTCACCTACCAGTGCCCATCAGTGCAACCCATCAGTGATCATCAGTGCCCATGAATGCCACCTGTCAGTGCCCTTCAGTGCCACCCATTAGTGCCAACCATCATTGTCCATCAGTGCCACCCATCAGTGCCACCTATCAGTGCCCATCAATGCAGCCTATCAGTGCAGCCTATCAGTACCCATCATTAATGAAGGAGAAAAATTACCTGTTTTCAAAATTTTATAACAAACTATGAAACAGTTTTTTTTTTTTTGTTGGTTTTTTTTTTTTCAAAATTTTCGGACTTTTTTAGTTTTGTTAGCAAAAAAAAATAAAACCCAGCATTGATTAAATACCACCAAAAGAAAGCTCTATTTGTGTGAAAAAAATGATAAAAATGTCATATGGGTGAAGTGTTACATGACCGCGTAATTGTCATTCAAAGTGTGAGAGCGCTGAAAGCTGAAAATTGGTCTGCACAGGAAGGGGGTTTAAGTGCCCCCCATAAGCAAGTGGTTAATATCATAGAAATGTCTCCAATTAGAGGCCCCCGAGCCCTGGAAATCTTGTGTACCGGCAATCTATGTTCAGACAAAATGGGCCCGTGCCGACATTCTCCAGACAAAGAAGTTTTGCTGCGCGGCAACTTATGAATTACGTCTGCAATGGAAGCGCATTAAAGGTAATTTACTAAGTACATTGCAATTGCCAACTCGGCAACTAAATGCCTTCATGCTGTCAATTTGCACATGAGAGGCAATAATGGTGAGGAAATCGGTTTTATTGTGCCACTTTGACTTTTAACAAAACAACCTTCAGAATGTCGGATTACTTTACATAGAAGGAGCGGGGATTTTTTTTTAACAAGAACAGTGTGTGGAACTTTTACATACATTCTCAGCTGATGCCGGTTTTGAAAGGGTTAATTCTTCCTTCTGTTTACAAGAAACCTGACTGAGTGTTTATATGTTACCCCTTCATGACTACAATACCCTTTTTTCAAGAACTCAGCACAGGGATGGTGGGAACGCCTCATAATGGGCACAGCGGGTGTACATACCCGGGAACTCAGCACAGGGATGGTGGGAACGCCTCATAATGGGCACAGCGGGTGTACAGACCCGGGAACTCAGCACAGGGATGGTGGGAACCCCTCATAATGGGCACAGCGGGTGTACAGACCCGGGAACTCAGCACAGGGATGGTGGGAACCCCTCATAATGGGCACAGCGGGTGTACAGACCTGGGAACTCAGCACAGGGATGGTGAGAACCCCTCATAATGGGCACAGCGGGTGTACAGACCCGGGAACTCAGCACAGGGATGGTGAGAACCCCTCATAATGGGCACAGCGGGTGTACAGACCCGGGAACTCAGCACAGGGATGGTGAGAACCCCTCATAATGGGCACAGCAGGTGTACAGACCCGGGAACTCAGCACAGGGATGGTGGGAACCCCTCATAATGGGCACAGCGGGTGTACAGACCCGGGAACTCAGCACAGGGATGGTGGAAACCCCTCATAATGGGCACAGCGGGTGTACAGACCCGGAAACTCAGCACAGGGATGGTGGGAACCCCTCATAATGGGCACAGCGGGTGTACAGACCCGGGAACTCGGCACAGGGATGGTGAGAACCCCTCATAATGGGCACAGTGGGTGTACAGACCCGAGAACTCAGGACAGGGATGGTGAGAACCCCTCATAATCGGCATAGCGGGTGTACAGACCCGGGAACTCAGCACAGGGATGGTGGGAACCCCTCATAATGGGCACAGCGGGTGTACAGACCCGGGAACTCGGCACAGGGATGGTGAGAACCCCTCATAATGGGCACAGTGGGTGTACAGACCCGAGAACTCAGGACAGGGATGGTGAGAACCCCTCATAATCGGCATAGCGGGTGTACAGACCCGGGAACTCAGCACAGGGATGGTGGGAAACTGCCATTCTGCTCCTTGACAGTGAGGTTGCTGGTTCCTTTGCTCCTGTGCTTCCAGAGACCAGGGGCTAAAGTTGCTTCTCTGCCCCAGGAGGGATGCTGAATCCTGGGGAGGACCCAGGTGGGGGTCCCCTTGATAGGCCTGTGGAAGATACTGGGTCTGGCCCAAGGAGTGATGAGTCCCTGTCTGCATTTAGACAGAGGATTGTCGGTAAGCTGAAACGGATTGAGAAAGAAGAGGGGAAATTGTTAGTTTTGATGGCTGAATTTAGGAAGAAAAAACTGAGTTGTGCCAAAGTATACAATAAAAAGAGACCGTCTCTGAGGCTTGAGTTGAAGGAGAAAGCTGTGAGGAAGCAGAAGGAACTGGTGAGCTCTCTGAAGGAGAATAGTGGAATAGTGGAATATTTAAAGAAAAATATAGAAACGAGGAACGGTTTAGCTGAGTGAGGAGAGGAGCCCCTTCCTGCATGGAAAGTGACCCACTCAGTGAGGAGATGCAGGTACCGACAGAGTCAGTAGAGAGTGAGAAAGTGGGCCTGGAGGATGATCCCAGCTCTTCAACACCTCAGGCATCTGCTGAGCCCTCAATGGCAGAGGCCTCTGTCCCCCTCCCTCTGCAGCAGCAATATGGAACATCTGAGCAGGAGGTACCGGCATGCTGGAGTTCACCACTGAGATGGAATCCCCTTTGGATGAGGCTTCCCTGAATGATAATGAGGAGATGGATACTGTTCCTCGCAATGTGAAAGAGAGACCTGCGGAGAGAACAAGTTTCACCATGGAGTCTGCAACAACTGGGGGGAAGTCTGATCCCACCGTCAGCCATGACTTTGCAGAAGTAACAACACAGCAAGCAGGTACAGTGTGTGTGCAGGATGGTTATGTGAACTTTATTAGTGACAATGGGCTTGCTGAGGGTTGTAGTGCTACAGGGAGTCAGCCCAGATCCATAGACAATGTACAGCATGCAATGCAGTCTGAATTACCTCCTGAAAACAAAGCTTTAGATGAAATCGGTAAGAGTAACTTTCAACTTCTGGGGGAAGAGTCTGCAGAGAGGAGCGCCATGGACAATACAGTGACTTTGCCTGGACCAGACACAGCGGCTGTCTCTGAGAATGGTGGAGGAGATGCTGGGTGCAAGTAGTGCTACAACTATCCTGGAATCTGCAGGAACCAAGACTGTACTTGAACCCAGGAAAGAAGCTGAGTGTTCAGAGCAGAGGGAGAGTGTGGGTCCTGCCTCTGTTAATTCAAACACTGCTATCCCAGCTGAATCAGACTCTCTGTCAGCAGGTTGGACTGTGTCTAAGGGCAAGACTGCAATTGGTGTGTCTGTAGGAAAAACTTATGCTGGTGCCGTGTCTGTGGGGAAAACCTATGCTGGTGTTGCTGCTATGGGATTTGGGAGGAGGGAGCAAGCAGGGAAGGAGTTCAATGTTTAAAAGGAAAAATGTTGTGCAGCTCCGTTGGGAGGGGGGTGGTCTTCCTCCGCATAGGAGGGCACAGTGGTGGATAAGATTCTACAGATGGGGTTTAGGCCCACAGATATATTTGCCCCGATCAGTCTGGCAGGTTCATATGAGTATGATTTGTCCTTTATCTGTCCGAGGCTTTGGATATATTTTGGGAGAAGCATGAACACGTGTGTAGGGGCCTGCCGGACTGGAGAGGGCTCATCCCCAAGCTTGTATCACGCCAGCCACTCATTAAAATGGTGACAATTCTTGTCCACAATGAGTCCATACCGCAAGGGGATTTAACTGTTTGGTTGAGGAGGTATGGAGACATCCTGAACCCCCTATAGAAGATTATATTCTTGTTTTGTATAGTCATATTCAATTATTTTGTAAATATGTTTTATTTATTATGGTTTTATTGTATATAAGTTGTTGTTTGTAAGATTTTTCAATAAACAAAATTAACCCCTCATAATGGGCACAGAGGGTGTACAGACCCAGGAACTCAGCACAGGGATGGTGGGAACCCCTCATAATGGACACAGCGGGTGTACAGACCCAGGAACTTGGCACAGGGATGGTGAGAACCCCTCATAATGGGCACAGAGAGTGTACAGACCCAGGAACTCAGCACAGGGATGGTGAGAACCCCTCATAATGGGCACAGCGGGTGTACAGACCCGGGAACTCAGCACAGGGATGGTGAGAACCCCTCATAATGGGCACAGAGAGTGTACAGACCCAGGAACTCAGCACAGGGATGGTGGGAACCCCTCATAATGGACACAGCGGGTGTACAGACCCAGGAACTTGGCACAGGGATGGTGGGAACCCCTCATAATAGACACAGCGGGTGTACACACCCGGGAACTCAGCACAGGGATGGAGGGAACCCCTCATAATGGGCACAGCGGGTGTACAGACCCAGGAACTCAGCACAGGGATGGTGAGAACCCCTCATAATGGGCACAGTGGGTGTACAGACCCGGGAACTCAGCACAGGGATGGTGGGAACCCCTCATAATGGACACAGCGGGTGTACAGACCCAGGAACTTGGCACAGGGATGGTGGGAACCCCTCATAATGGACACAGCGGGTGTACAGACCCAGGAACTTGGCACAGGGATGGTGGGAACCCCTCATAATAGACACAGCGGGTGTACACACCCGGGAACTCAGCACAGGGATGGAGGGAACCCCTCATAATGGGCACAGCGGGTGTACAGACCCGGGAACTCAGCACAGGGATGGTGAGAACCCCTCATAATGGGCACAGTGGGTGTACAGACCCGGGAACTCAGCACAGGGATGGTGAGAACCCCTCATAATGGGCACAGCGGGTGTACAGACCCGGGAACTCAGCACAGGGATGGTGAGAACCTCTCATAATGGGCACAGCGGGTGTACAGACCCGGGAACTCAGTAGAGGGATGGTGGGAACCCCTCATAATGGGCACAGTGGGTGTACAGACCCGGGAACTCAGCACAGGGATGGCGGGAACCCCTCATAATAGGCACAACGGGTTTACAGACTCGGGAACTCAGCACAGTGATGGTGAGAACCCCTCATAATGGGCACAGCGGGTGTACAGACCCGGGAACTCAGCACAGGGATGGTGGGAACCCCTGATAATGGGCACAGCGGGTGTACAGACCCGGGAACTCAGCACAAGGATGGTGGGAACCTCTCATAATGGGCACAGCAAACATGAAGACCATACATTCGTTTTTGGTTGTCTGGCTCGCTAATAAAGCCAACATTTTCCTTTAAATGACTTTGTTTTCTTATTAAATTCAAAGAAAGTCTGGAAACATCTTTGTCGCGGTGTACAGATATATTACGTGATATTATGATCTAATATTTCATCTGCTCTCTTTGGTTCTCTCAATCAATATTGGCCTCTCCTCTGAGTTTTCCAGGCGGGGAAGGGGGAAGGACACGTTGTAATAACCACTGGGAAGTTATCTCTCCTTTGGGGTGGATAACATTTCATACCAAATTAAATATTCTCTACATTTCTCCCTGCGCTCAGCTCCGGGGCTCCCAGGCAGCGAAATTAGCTTCCTCCACAAGTTTTATAAAGGCGGCTAAATGAGTGACTTTCAGTAATTACAAAGAGGGAAAAAGTTTACAAAAACATTCCAATTCATTTATAGACAGCCCTCAGGTGACTTCCCATCTTCCAACAACTGTTTTTGGAGTGAAGAAGATTAGAGGCTGCCAATAGTAGCCCCCTCCCCCTTACTGAAAATATCGGTTCCCTGGCGGTCATTCAGGACCAGCAGATTCACAGGTCAACTCACCAACATTCACTCCAAGTGTAGGGCTCATCCCTAAGGCTAGGTTCACACCATTGTGGGTGGATGCAGAAATCACAGCTGTTCCAGCACCCACAGCCAGGGCCATCTTAATAGCATCATGGTCCCTTGGGCAAAGTCATTTACTAGGACCCCCAATCCCAGCCAGCCGTCCTCTCCTCTTCATCCCATGTGATCAGGCTTTGAGGGATCATTTACACGCTTCGACTTTAACACACGTTAACGTGTCTACCGCTTCAACATGCATTTTTGATGGCCTTTTGGTGCTTCTGAAGCTTGGCTAATGCCCTGTGTGTGTTGATCTTCTATTTTGTTTTAAAGGGGCCCAGTAATGGCTCAGTGGTACCCCCACTCACTAGTACCCCTGTTCAGCAAGTCCCAAGCTTATAAGTGCTCTTCTTCAGCAGATCCTCTGCTTAGAATTACCCCAATCTCTGCTGATCCCATGCTCAGAAGTAACCCCCAGCTCTGCTGATCCCCCACTCAGTAGTAACCCCCAGCTCTGCTGATCCCCCACTCAGTAGTAACCCCCAGCTCTGCTGATCCCCCACTCAGTAGTAACCCCCAGCTCTGCTGATCCCCCGCTCAGAAGTAACCCCCAGCTCTGCTGATCCCCCACTCAGTAGTAACCCCCAGCTCTGCTGATCCTCTGGTTTGCTAATCCTCCTCTCTCACCGGTCTCGGCTCACCTCCCGCTATATTGATCCCACACTGCACACCATGTGTGACATTGCTAGTTTCTCCTGCTCCAGTCAACCAGCTCTGCTGATCCTCTGCCTCCCAGTCCTCTCTCTCCGGTTCCCGCTCACCTTTCGCTATAGCAATCCCATGTTGCACGCGAGATGTGTTGTCTACACCAGACATTCCCAGAAAAAATATATATATATAAACAATTGCTGCACTAAATACAAAAATAATAATATACCGTAACATGTGAAATGAAATAAAGTGACAGTAGTCAGTCCATAGGATTTCCATATAAGTCCATACAGAAGTGAAGTGATATATTGTTGCCACATGTGTCCAAATGATAGTGAGCGATCGTACACCAAAGTGTGCCTTTCACCATATAGATACAAGATGTGCATAAAAGAGACATAAAAAAAGTTTACCATCCCCCCTGACAGAACTGGAGAGGATCTGCAAGGAGGAATGGCAGAGGATCCCCAAATCCAGGTGTGAAAAACTTGCTGCATCTTTCCCAAAAAGACTCATGGCTGTATTAGATCAAAAGGCGGCTTATTTATTTATTTGATATTTCAGTTTTCCTTTTTTAATAAATCTGCAAAAATGTCAACAATTCTGTGTTTTTCTGTCAATATGGGGTGCTGTGTATACAATATGGGGTGCTGTGTGTACAATATGGGGTGCTGTGTGTACAATATGGGGTGCTGTGTGTACAATATGAGGGGCTGTGTGTACAATATGGGGTGTTGTGTGTACAATATGGGGTGCTGTGTGTACAATATGGGGTGTTGTGTGTACAATATGGGGTGCTGTGTGTACAATATGGGGAGTTGTGTGTACAATATGGGGGGCTGTGTGTACAATATGGGGTGCTGTGTGTACAATATGGAGTACTGTGTGTACAATATGAGGTGCTGTGTGTACAATATGGGGTGCTGTGTACAATATGGGGTGCTGTGTGTACAATATGGGGGGCTGTGTGTACAATATGGGGTGCTGTGTGTACAATATGAGGTGCTGTGTGTACAATATGGGGTGCTGTGTACAATATGGGGTGCTGTGTGTACAATATGGGGAGCTGTGTGTACAATATGGGGGGCTGTGTGTACAATATGGGGTGCTGTGTGTACAATATGGGGTGCTGTGTACAATATGGGGTGCTGTGTGTACAATATGGGGGGCTGTGTGTACAATATGGGGTGCTGTGTGTACAATATGGGGTGCTGTGTGTACAATATGGGGGGGGCTGTGTGTACAATATGGGGGGCTGTGTGTACAATATGGGGTGCTGTGTGTATAATATGGGGTGCTGTGTGTACAATATGGGGGGCTGTGTGTACAATATGGGGTGCTGTGTGTACAATATGGGGGGGCTGTGTGTACAATATGGGGGGCTGTGTGTACAATATGGGGTGCTGTGTGTATAATATGGGGTGATGTGTGTACAATATGGGGGGCTGTGTGTACAATATGGGGGGCTGTGTGTACAATATGGGGGGCTGTGTGTACAATATGAGGTGCTGTGTGTACAATATGGAGTGCTGTGTATACAATATGGGGTGCTGTGTGTACAATATGAGGTGCTGTGTATACAATATGGGGTGCTGTGTGTACAATATGGGGGGCTGTGTGTACAATATGGGGTGATGTGTGTACAATATGGGGGGCTGTGTGTACAATATGGGGGGCTGTGTGTACAATATGGGGTGATGTGTGTACAATATGGGGGGCTGTGTGTACAATATGGGGGGCTGTGTGTACAATATGGGGTGATGTGTGTACAATATGGGGGGCTGTGTGTACAATATGGGGGGCTGTGTGTACAATATGGGGGGCTGTGTGTACAATATGAGGTGCTGTGTGTACAATATGGAGTGCTGTGTATACAATATGGGGTGCTGTGTGTACAATATGAGGTGCTGTGTATACAATATGGGGTGCTGTGTGCACAATATGAGGAGCTGTGTGTACAATATGGGGTGCTGTGTGTACAATATGAGGAGCTGTGTGTACAATATGGGGTGATGTGTGTACAATATGGGGGGCTGTGTGTACAATATGGGGTGCTGTGTGTACAATATGGGGAGCTGTGTGTACAATATGGGGTGCTGTGTGTACAATATGGGGTGCTGTGTGTACAATATGAGGTGTTGTGTGTACAATATGGGGTGCTGTGTGTACAATATGAGGTGTTGTGTGTACAATATGGGTGCTGTGTGTACAATATGGGGTGCTGTGTGTACAATATGGGGTGCTGTGTGTACAATATGGGGGGCTGTGTGTACAATATGGGGTGCTGTGTGTACAATATGAGGTGCTGTGTGTACAATATGGGGGGCTGTGTGTACAATATGGGGTGCTGTGTATACAATATGGGGTGCTGTGTGTACAATATGGGATGCTGTGTGTACAATATGGGGTGCTGTGTGTACAATATGGGGTGTTGTGTGTACAATATGAGGTGCTGTGTGTACAATATGGGGTGCTGTGTGTACAATATGAGGTGTTGTGTGTACAATATGGGGTGCTGTGTGTACAATATGAGGTGCTGTGTGTACAATATGAGGTGCTGTGTGTACAATATGGGGTGCTGTGTGTACAATATGAGGTGTTGTGTGTACAATATGAGGTGCTGTGTGTACAATATGAGGTGCTGTGTGTACAATATGGGGTGCTGTGTGTACAATATGGGGTGCTGTGTGTACAATATGAGGTGCTGTGTGTACAATATGAGGTGCTGTGTGTACAATATGGGGTGCTGTGTGTACAATATGAGGTGCTGTGTGTACAATATGGGGTGCTGTGTGTACAATATGGGGTGCTGTGTGTATAATATGGGGGGCTGTGTGTACAATATGAGGGGCTGTGTGTACAATATGAGGTGCTGTGTGTACAATATGGGGTGCTGTGTGTACAATATGGGGGGCTGTGTGTACAATATGGGGTGCTGTGTGTACAATATGGGGGGGCTGTGTGTACAATATGGGGTGCTGTGTGTACAATATGGGGTGCTGTGTGTACAATATGGGGTGCTGTGTGTACAATAATGAGGAAAAAAATGAATTTAAATGATTTTAGCAAATGGCTGCAATATAACAAAGAGTGACCAATTTAAGGGGGTCTGAATACTTTCCGTTCCCACTGTATATAAACTTGAACCAGAGGTAACTGCTGATGACCTCTTTCTAGTTTGCTTAAACAACATTACAATTTACAGTGATCTTGCGCATATCCTACAGCCTTCCATATACAAAGTGAATCATCAATAGTGGCAAATTAATACAATAATGTGAAATAAAATGATATAATACATCCGATGTTCATCCAATCAATAGTGACAAAATGTATTAATATATGTGCAAGCCCCTAAGGAAGTCACATGACGTGACGTAACGCGTAGGGCATGGCCGGAGTATACCGCGGACCGGAAGTGACGTGCAAGGTGGCGTGAACACCGAATGTTTGTCTTTCTTTGTCGCAATTTTTGCTTCATTCATGTAAGCAGGCATTTTTAAGTGTTTTATACACGTGTGTCCAATGCCACATTTTGAAGCAAGTGTAAAAGAACCTTTGAGGTGTTTTTGCCACAACTGCAGGAATAAGCTTAAACATCCTTCATTAAAAAAAAAAAATAAAGATAACTGGTGTCATGCAGCTGGCACTTTCAAGTTGCATTGTCCCAGAACGATACAGGAACCATCAAATAGGAGGGCAATCAGCTACAGCTCAAGGAACCCCGAGGGTTCCATGGAGAATGGCTGCCATAGACAAAATGAGCATTTAACCCATGCAGTGCGAGCTTTAAGTGGGGTGCACTACATGGTTAAATTTTACAGCAGCCTAGGGTTCAGCTTTAAATTCCAAATCCATCCAAAATTGTGTGTCTAAATTATCTATCTTTCTTTCTATCTACATATATTCATCTCCCCCCATCAGAACATTATTGGACTTTGTTCTACAAATTACAATTGTACAATAACTCTCGGAGTTGAGTCTCGGGATTTGCGCTCTGTTGACAAAAGTCCTTAGCGGTGTGACGTCCGCGGCTCGGCTATTTATCTAATTAAAAAGATGGGCAAACGTTCTGTTGATCTTCCTATTCAGTAGACCCAGATCAATTTTTTTTCCTGTCCTAAATTCCCAGGTAAGTTTGTCTTTTTCAAGGACTTTCCTTGGATGCCAATAGTTAGCAATCAAATATTTAAATTGTCGGTAAGGAAACCTTCAGCCATCTCATTTTAATTAAATGTATATCTCTACTTCATCTTGTCCAAATATGTAACTGGCACAGTCAATACTCCGCTCAATCACACATTACATCAAACGTACTAATCAGTTTTCCCCTTTCATGAAGAAGACAAAGAACATCCTGGTGCTGTTATAGAGGGGACTCTGTCGGGATGAGCAGGACTCTGTCGGGATGAGCAGGACTCTGTCGGGATGAGCAGGACTCTGTCGGGATGAGCAGGACTCTGCGGAGCAGGAATCCTTGTTGCTTGAGGTGATTGTACAAGGTGGAGGAGAGCAAAAAAATCCCAAAAAATTCTTTAAGTATGTAAACAGTAAAAAAGGGAGGACAGGCCATATTGGTCCCATAAAGAATGAGGAAGGACATCTGGTTACAAAGGATGGGGAGATGGCGAAGGTCTTGAATTTCTTCTTCTTCTCAGTCTTCACGAGTGAATCGGGGGGCTTCAGTAACCAAAACTGCAGTGTTTATCCTCATGACACAACACAGGAAGCACCTACATGGTTAACAGAGGACAGAATTCAAATTAGACTTGAGAAACTTAACATTAAAGTGGTGTTCCACCCAAAAAAAAAAACATACATGAAAAATCCTAAAAAAAAATACAAAAAAACATTTGGATATTTTTTTTTTTTTTACTCACCTCTAAATGCCTGTTGCTAGGGGGTCCCTCGTAGTCTGCCTCTTTCAGTGCCTGGGCTGGGGACATCACTTCCCCCTCAGCACAGGAAGGGCTCCGCTCTGCTCCCTCCCTCTTGTCAATCATCTGGGACCCATTACAGGTCCCAGGTGACTGAGCGGCCAATCACGGCGCTCGGCGCCGCTCGCGCATGCGCAGTGGGTGCCAGGCTGTGAAGCCACAGTCCGGCGCCCACAGTTGCTATGCCGGCGCCGCCGAACGGAGGGGGAGACGAGCGGGGCTTCGATCCCCCGCATCGCTGGAACGGGGGACAGGTAAGTGTCCAATTAAAAGTCAGCAGCTGCAGTATTTGTAGCTGCTGACTTTTAATTTTTTTTTGTTTTTGATGGGCCCTCCTCTTTAATAAATCACTGTGACCAGATGGCTTGCACCCGAGGGTACTTAGGAAACTCAGTCAAGTAATTGCCAGACCATTGTTCTGAATTTTTACAGACAGTCTACTGACTGGAATGGTACCAGGTGATTGGAGAAAAGCCAATGTAGCACCAATATTTAAAAAGGGCCCAAAATACATCCCTGGGAATTACAGACCAGTTCGCCTAACATCAATAGTATGTAAACTCTTGGAGAGGATGATAAGGGACTATATACAAGATTTTAGTAATAAGAACGATATCATTAGCAGTAATCAGCATGGATTCATGAAGAATCGTTCTTGCCAAACTAATCTATTAACCTTCTATGAGGAGGTGAGTTGCCATCTAGATAAAGGAAGGCCCGTAGACGTGGTGTATCTGGATTTTGCAAAAGCATTTGACACAGTTCCCCATAAACGTTTACTGTACAAGATAAGGTCCGTTGGCATGGACCATAGGGTGAGTACATGGATTGAAAACTGGCTACAAGGGCGAGTTCAGAGGGTGGTGATAAATGGGGAGTACTCGGAATGGTCGGGGGTGGGTAGTGGGGTTCCCCAGGGTTCTGTGCTGGGACCAATCCTATTTAATTTGTTTATAAACGATCTGGAGGATGGGATAAACAGTTCAATCTCTGTATTTGTGGACAATACTAAGCTAAGCAGGGCAATAACTTCTCCGCAGGATATATAGCCAAAGGCTTGTGTTGAATCAAGAGTACATTGGTGGTGGGCTAATAAAGCCTTGTAACAAAAATCAAATGAAGCACCTGCTTTAGGGTCTCCAAAAGGTGACACTCAGCATTAGCCCATGGATTAAAAAGCGGAAGATCCGAGGTAGTGCAACAAGAGTATGCTGCATTGGTAAATGGACGGGCATGCAGGGAAGGGGAGAGAGACAAAAAGCCTCCCCTTTGCTTTTTAATCCATGGGCTAAGGCTTTTTTAGCCCCCAACAATGTACTCTTGATTCAACACAAGCCTTTGGCTATATATCCTACATGTAGCCCCTCTGTGACCATAACGGCTGGGAAATCCAGACAGGGGAGACCTATCCAGTTTTTTGAATGCGATCTATTGTGTTCCTGTATCTACAACCAATACGTTGCCTATCTTCGTTTTTCCAAATTGGCTTGTATACCACATATGTACCAAAACTCCTGATGAAGCTCACGAATGAGCGAAACATGTCGAGTGGTATTTACTAAGTGGTTTCTTCCATTGCCTCTGTCAAAATTTGATCTTTTAGATTGAGAGATAGTTTTTTTAACCTTTTGATACTATGTATTACATTGAATTAATTAAAGATTGTTTTATTTAGTCAGACCTTGCATACATTTTTTCTTATCTTTACATACCTCAATTTTCAAGCACCTTAAAAGTCCCTGGGGTAATTTTACCCTAATTCCTTTCTCTTTGTGTATTTTATATATGGGATGCGGTGCTAAGGGTTAACTGTCCCTGCCCTCTTCATATAAACAATAGAGAGAAAACGTTTTTCGCGGAAGGGAGTTTAACAAGACACATGGCCACTCATTAAAATTAGAAGAAAAGAGGTTTAACCTTAAACTACGTAGAGGGTTCTTTACTGTAAGAGCGGCAAGGATGTGGAATTCCCTTCCACAGGCGGTGGTCTCAGCGGGGGGGCATCGATCGTTTCAAGAAACTATTAGATAAGCACCTGAACGACCACAACATACAGGGATATACAATGTAATACTGACATATAATCACACACATAGGTTGGACTTGATGGACTTGTGTCTTTTTTCAACCTCACTTATTATGTAACTATGTAGCTGTATTAGTGCACTTGCGACAGAGAGATCCTGGAGTGGCCTAGCCCCCCCCCCCCCCCCAGGCAGTCACAAAAAAAGGCCCTTTAAAATAAATAAATAAAAAAGGTCCTTTTAAGTGCACTGTGTTCAGGCGCCAGACACAGTGCCCTATGGGAAGCACGAAGTCTATGCAATCACGGGATTGCAGACGAGAGGCTTCATTTGCAGGGTTTTGACCTGCCTTGTGGTGCAATGCATTGGGCCGAATACTTCCGCCCTGTAGTATTAATATGGGTGCTTTGTTTTTTATTGGCACTGCCCTAAGACATGGACGGTGCTTTCCCTCTGAGTTACGACGGCACTTCCGGTTTCCCTGTGCCAGTGATAAACCGGAAGTGACGTCAGCAGCTCCGTGGAACGCACAGCCCAAGCGGAGCTATTTCAGAATCGGAATTGGTAAGCACTGCATCTGCAGAATATCCACCTCGACCCTCACACAATTCAAAAGACATCATTCTTCATGTAATATTACCAGACCAGTATTTCCTTGCTATGTAATTTAATGCACTAATGATGGGCAGGCACAATGGCTGCATATTACGGGGAACAGTAGCTGAAAATGATGGGCACAGTGGCTGCATATGATGGGGCACAGTGGCTGCATATGATGGGCACAGTGGCTGCATATCATGCGGCACAGTGGCTGCATATGATGGGCACAGTGACTGCAAATGATGGGCACAGTGGCTGCATATCATGGGGCACAGTGGCTGCATATGATGGGCACAGTGGCTGCATATGATGGGCACAGTGACTGCAAATGATGGGCACAGTGGCTGCATATGATGGGGCACAGTGGCTGCATATGATGGGCACAGTGGCTGCATATCATGGGGCACAGTGGCTGCATATGATGGGCACAGTGGCTGCAAATGATGGGCACAGTGGCTGCATATGATGGGCACAGTGGCTGCATATCATGGGCACAGTGACTGTAAATGATGGGCACAGTGGCTGCAAATGATGGGCACAGTGGCTGCAAATGATGGGCACAGTGGCTGCATATCACGCGGCACAGTGGCTGCATATGATGGGCACAGTGACTGCAAATGATGGGCACAGTGGCTGCATATGATGGGCACAGTGGCTGCATATCATGGGGCACAGTGGCTGCATATGATGGGCACAGTGGCTGCAAATGATGGGCACAGTGGCTGCAAATGATGGGCACAGTGGCTGCATATCATGGGGCACAGTGGCTGCATATGATGGGGCACAGTGGCTGCATATAATGGGCACGGTGGCTGCATATCATGGGGCACAGTGGCTGAATATGATGGGCACAGTGGCTGCATATCATGGGGCACAGTGGCTGAATATGATGGGGCACAATGGCTGCATATAATGGGCACAGTGGCTGCATATCATGGGGCACAGTGGCTGCATATGATGGGGCACAGTGGCTGCAAATGATGGGCACAGTGGCTGCATATCATGGGGCACAGTGGCGGAATATGTTGGGCACAGTGGCTGCATATCATGGGGCACAGTGGCTGCATATAACGGGGCACAGTGACTGGATATGATGGGCACAGTGGCTGCATATAATGGGCACAGTGGCTGAATATGATGGGCACAGTGAGGCTACATATGATAAGCACAGTGGCTGAATATCATGGGGCACGGAGGCTGCATATAATGGGCACAGTGGCTGCATATTATGGGGCACAGTGGCTGAATATGATGGGCACAGTGGCTGAATATGATGGGCACAGTGGCTGCATATCATGGGTACAGTGGCTGCATATCATGGGGCACAGTGGCTGCATATGACGAGGCACAGTGGCTACATATGATGGGGCACAGTGGCTACATATAATGGGCACAGTGGCTGCATATCATGGGGCACAGTGGCTGCATATGACGAGGCACAGTGGCTACATATGATGGGGCACAGTGGCTGCATATAATGGGGCACAGAGGTTGCATATGATGGGCACAGAGGCTGCATTTGATCATCTATGTATTAATGTGTGATGACAGAGTTAATTCCGAGTTAATCGGTCCATACAGAAAGATTCAATTGTTCTGATCCATATATGACATACAGTTGCAGGAGGAAAGTAATTAGGATATGAAAAAAAAATCATTAAATATTTTTGAATGTTTTTAAAATCTAGTAAATAGTAAATAGTAAATAGTGGGATTTTAGGTTTGTTTTCCTTCATTTCCATCAAAACAGAATTGATGTATTTTTCTCCTCCAAAAGCAAATCAAAAGGAGAAAATTGTTGGCTCATTTTCTTCTGCCATGGAGTTATTTTCCTCCAGTCTATCCATAAAATAAATCCTTTGATCAGGATGATTATTGGGCCCTCCGGCGAGGCCAGACTCCATTTTTGTGGAGAGATTTCTTTTTTCCTTTCTCCTCTGTTTTGCCTTATTTCAGTGACTGAAGGACTTCTAGTCATAAATAAAGTGTTTATACCAAATGGCCGGAACCAATTCACAATGTAGTATTATGAGTGGCCTGATCCCAAAATAAAGTGGAACCGAGACCTAAATGCACTGTCACTGACCGCTCTGCGTGACGCCACGTATCATACACAGCTGGGTGTATAAAGTACGTTTTTGGAACAGCTGGAGAGGCGTTCATATCAGGCACAAAATTTTAAAGTAAACCCGCACACTAAAGTTTTTATAAAATCTGAACAAACAAAAAAAATCACTTTGAAACAAACCCTCATTCTCCTCTGAAGATACACAATATTACCAAAAGTATTGGGACGCCTGCCTTTACACACTATATTACCAAAAGTATTGGGACGCCTGCCTTTACACACTATATTACCAAAAGTATTGGGACGCCTGCCTTTACACACTATATTACCAAAAGTATTGGGACGCCTGCCTTTACACACTATATTACCAAAAGTATTGGGACGCCTGCCTTTACACACTATATTACCAAAAGTATTGGGACGCCTGCCTTTACACACACATGAACTTTAATGGCATCCCATGTCTTAGTCCGGAGGGTTCAATATTGGGTTGGCTCCGCCCTTTGCAGCTATAACAGCTTCAACTCTTCTGGGAAGGCCGTCCACAAGGTTTAGGAGGGTGTCTATGGAAATGTTTGATCATTCTTCCAGAAGGGCATTTGTGAGGTCAGGCACTGATGTTGGATGAGAAGGCCTGGCTCGCAGTCTCCGCTCTAATTCATCCCAAAGGTGTTCTATCAGGTTGAGGTCAGGACTCATCTTTCTCCAGCCGGGAACGAGCAGACCAGCTCTAGATGGTGTCTCGTGTCCTGATTGGATAGATTGACAGCAGCACAGCCATTGGCTCCCACTGCTGTCAATCAAATCCAATGACGCGGGCGCTGGGGGGGGCGGGGCAGAGTCGTGCATTCTGTGTGAGTGAACAAAGAAGCAGGACTCGGGAGCGCGCCCGCACGGGTGTCCACCTTAGGAGAGCCTTCTCCAACGTGAGCACTCGATGAGGGGAGGAGCCACCAGCGCCTCCGGGGGACCCCAGAAGAGGATGTTCGGGGCCACTCTGTGCAAAACGAACTGGACAGTGGAGGTAAGTATGACATGTTTGTTATTTTTTTTTTTTTAAATGAGGGTTTACAACCCCTTTAAGGCGTCAGCATACCAAGACATTTTGGACAATTTCATGCTCCCAACTTTGTGGGAACAGTTTGGGGATGGCCCCTTCCTGTTCCAACATGACTGCGCACCAGTGTACAAAGCAAGGTCCATAAAGACATGGATGAGCGAGTTTGGGGTGGGGAACTTGACTGGCCTGCACAGAGTCCTGACCTCAACCCGATAGAACGCCTTTGGGATGAATTAGAGCGGAGGCCTTCTCATCCAACATCAGTGCCTGACTTTACAAATGTTCTTCTGGAAGAATGGTCAAATATTCCCACCGTTTTCAGGGGCTAGGCTTGGCTCCTTAGTTCCAGTGAAAGGAACTCTTAAGGCGTCAACATCAGTCTGGCCTTCTCGTCCAACATCAGTGCCTTTGACATTTCTGGTGATCAGGATTCCCCACTGCTCAACACAGCATCTCCCTGGGGACAGAAAACCCCTCTTTGGGTGTATGGCATTTTTGTGTGTGGAGGATGAACATTCCTCTTTGACCTTTCTTTTCTTAAACTGAATTATCATATCTGGGTTGGTGAAACGCTCCTAACGGCGGTCAGTATTACTATGTGTAAACCAAACGGCGGTCAGTATTACTATGTGTAAACCAAACGGCGGTCAGTATTACTATGTGTAAACCAAACGGCGGTCAGTATTACTATGTGTAAACCAAACGACGGTCAGTAATACTATGTGTAAACCAAACGGCGGTCAGTAATACTATGTGTAAACCAAACGGCGGTCAGTATTACTATGTGTAAACCAAACGGCGGTCAGTATTACTATGTGTAAACCAAACGGAGGTCAGTATTACTATGTGTAAACCAAACGGCGGTCAGTATTACTATGTGTAAACCAAACGGCGGTCAGTATTACTATGTGTAAACCAAACGGCGGTCAGTATTACTATGTGTAAACCAAACGGCGGTCAGTATTACTATGTGTAAACCAAACGGAGGTCAGTATTACTATGTGTAAACCAAACGGAGGTCAGTATTACTATGTGTAAACCAAACGGAGGTCAGTATTACTATGTGTAAACCAAACGGAGGTCAGTATTACTATGTGTAAACCAAACGGCGGTCAGTATTACTATGTGTAAACCAAATGGCGGTCAGTAATACTATGTGTAAACCAAACGGCGGTCAGTAATACTATGTGTAAACCAAACGGCGGTCAGTATTACTATGTGTAAACCAAACGGCGGTCAGTAATACTATGTGTAAACCAAACGGCGGTCAGTATTACTATGTGTAAACCAAACGGCGGTCAGTATTACTATGTGTAAACCAAACGGCGGTCAGTATTACTATGTGTAAACCAAACGGAGGTCAGTATTACTATGTGTAAACCAAACGGAGGTCAGTATTACTATGTGTAAACCAAACGGAGGTCAGTATTACTATGTGTAAACCAAACGGCGGTCAGTATTACTATGTGTAAACCAAACGGCGGTCAGTATTACTATGTGTAAACCAAACGGAGGTCAGTATTACTATGTGTAAACCAAACGGAGGTCAGTATTACTATGTGTAAACCAAACGGCGGTCAGTATTACTATGTGTAAACCAAGCGGCGGTCAGTATTACTATGTGTAAACCAAGCGGCGGTCAGTATTACTATGTGTAAACCAAACGGCGGTCAGTATTACTATGTGTAAACCAAACGGCGGTCAGCATTACTATGTGTAAACCAAACGGCGGTCAGCATTACTATGTGTAAACCAAACGGCGGTCAGTAATACTATGTGTAAACCAAACGGCGGTCACTATTACTATGTGTAAACCAAACGGCGGTCAGTATTACTATGTGTAAACCAAACGGCGGTCAGTAATACTATGTGTAAACCAAACGGAGGTCAATATTACTATGTGTAAACCAAACGGCGGACAGTATTACTATGTGTAAACCAAACGGAGGTCAGTATTACTATGTGTAAACCAAACGGTGGTCAGTAATACTATGTGTAAACCAAACAGCGGTCACTATTACTATGTGTAAACCAAACGGCGGTCAGTAATACTATGTGTAAACCAAACGGCGGTCAGTATTACTATGTGTAAACCAAACGGCGGTCAACATTACTATGTGTAAACCAAACGGCGGTCAGCATTACTATGTGTAAACCAAACGGCGGTCAGTAATACTATGTGTAAACCAAACGGCGGTCAGCATTACTATGTGTAAACCAAACGGCGGTCAGTAATACTATGTGTAAACCAAACGGCGGTCAGTATTACTATGTGTAAACCAAACGGAGGTCAGTATTACTATGTGTAAACCAAACGGAGGTCAGTATTACTATGTGTAAACCAAACGGCGGTCAGCATTACTATGTGTAAACCAAACGGCGGTCAGCATTACTATGTGTAAACCAAACGGCGGTCAGCATTACTATGTGTAAACCAAACGGCGGTCAGTAATACTATGTGTAAACCAAACGGCGGTCAGCATTACTATGTGTAAACCAAACGGCGGTCAGCATTACTATGTGTAAACCAAACGGCGGTCAGTATTACTATGTGTAAACCAAACAGCGGTCAGTATTACTATGTGTAAACCAAACAGCGATCAGTATTACTATGTGTAAACCAAACGGCGGTCAGTAATACTATGTGTAAACCAAACGGCGGTCAGTATTACTATGTGTAAACCAAACGGCGGTCAGTAATACTATGTGTAAACCAAACGGCGGTCAGTAATACTATGTGTAAACCAAACGGCGGTCAGTATTACTATGTGTAAACCAAACGGCAGTCAGTATTACTATGTGTAAACCAGTTGTAATAGTCATGTTGTTTTATAGGACTAGGTCTCATTTGTGTTCATGTTTTGTGATGACGTCTATTTTATTATCATGGATCCAACTCTGAGCTTTGAAAACAGTAAGCCCGGGTTCAGTCCCTGAAGAAGATTAAAAAAACCATGTGTGTTTTTCGAAACGCGTTGGCTGGTCTGTCGTTGTGACAGCTACTGGGTTTTGGTTCCTAGTTGGTCTTTCAATTTTAGGTTCTCATTTATATGTTGTGGTTTTGTCCAATGTTTTGTATTATGTGTTTCACCATAAGTTGTTTATTCATGTAATAAAATGTAATACTTTTTCCATAATACTTCCTGTCTGTGATCCATTTAAAGTCCCACTTTTCTGAGGAATTTGCCTTCACTTTACATTTTCTTATGTATCTAACCTCTTGCTTACCGGCACTATAACCCCTCCCAGACCAATTTTCAGCTTTCAGCGCTGTCACACTTTAAATGACAATTACGCGGTCATGCTACTCTGTACCCAAATTAAATTTTTATAATTTTTTTCACACAAATGGAACTTTCTTTTGGTGGTATTTAATCACCTCTGGGGGTTTTTATTGTTTCCTAAACAAACAAAAAAAGACAGAAATTTTTGGAAAAAAAAACATGTTTCATAGTTTGTTATAAAATTTTGCAAACGGGTAATTTTTCTCCTTCATTGATATTCACTGATGAGTCTGCACTGATAGGCACAGATAAGGCGACACTAATGGGCACTGATGGGTGGCACTGATGGGTGGGACTGATGAGTGGCACGGATGGGTGGCACTGATGGGTGGCACTGATGGGCTCTGATAGGTGGCACTGATGGGCACTGATGGGCTCTAGTAGGTGGCACTGATGGGCACTGGTAGGTAGTATTGATAGGCAGCACTGGTGATGAGGCACTGATTGGTAACATTTATAGGTGACACTGTGGGCACTGATAGGTGGCACTGATGGGTGGGACTGATGAGTGGCACTGATGGGCACTGATAGGTGGCACTGATGGGCTCTAGTAGGTGGCACTGATGGGCACTGGTAGGTAGTATTGATAGGCAGCACTGGTGATGAGGCACTGATTGGTAACATTTATAGGTGGCACTGTGGGCACTGATAGGTGGCACTGATAGGTGGGACTGATGAGTGGCACTGATGGGTGGCACTGATGGGTGGGACTGATGAGTGGCACTGATGGGTGTCACTGATGGGTGGGACTGATGAGTGGCACTGATAGCCGGCACTGATGGGCACTGATAGGTGGCACTGATGGGCACTGATGGGCTCTAGTATGTGGCACTGATGGGCACTGGTAGGTAGTATTGATAGGCAGCACTGGTGATGAGGCACTGATTGGTAACATTTATAGGTGGCACTGTGGGCACTAATAGGTGGCACTGATGGGTGGGACTGATGAGTGGCACTGATGGATGGCACTGATGGGCACTGATAGGTGGCACTGATGGGCTCTAGTAGGTGGCACTAATGGGCACTGGTAGGTAGTATTGATAGGCAGCACTGGTCATAAGGCACTGATTGGTAACATTTATAGGTGGTACTGTGGGCACTAATAGGTGACACTGATGGGTGGGACTGATGAGTGGCACTGATGGGTGGCACTGATGGGCACTGATAGGTGGCACTGATGGGCTCTAGTAGGTGGCACTGATGGGCACTGGTAGGTAGTATTGATAGGCAGCACTGGTCATAAGGCACTGATTGGTAACATTTATAGGTGGCACTGTGGGCACTGATGGGTGGCGCTGGTGGGCACTGGTAGGTGATGCTGGTGGGCACTGGTAGGTGATGCTGGTGGGCACTGGTAGGTGGCTCTGGTGGGCACTGGCAGGTGGACACAGAAGCCTCTGCAGAGCCTCTCCACGATTGGGACTAATGTCCCTCTCACAGCCACCGGTGATCGTTTTTTTTTTTATCCTCACGCTACGAGCGTGAGGAGAAAAAATAGCCGATTACCGGCTCTGTTTACATCACATGATCAGCTGTCATTGGCTGACAGTTGATCACGTGGTAAGGGGTCGCCGATCACAGAGCGTGCCGCGCGCGCCCTGCAGGGGGCGCACAGGCCGCTCGAGCACGGGAGGACGTCTATGGACGCCCTCTCTGCAAATTAGGTCCGCGCTGCAGCCATCTTTCGTCTATATCGCGGATGGGAAGCGGTTAATGAAATCATATATTTTTTGGCCATTAACGGTGTCTTATGTACTCAAACCAAGCTCACCTTTACAGTCCCATACCTCCCAAAATGTTGTTTTTTTTTTATATATAATAAAAGAGTGGCAAACAGCAGCAGCCGTGTCAGTAGCTGAATACTAAAACTTTATTTGTCTCCATTCCGGCAGAGCAACGTTTGAGCCTCAGCCACACACAGCCAGCGAGCCTGCTCTGTCACTTCCAACTTTTGAAGCCTTTGCCCTTTTCCGTCTCTACGACTTACATAATGTCCCCTTTTTATAGAATTTGGTTAACATTTACAAGTTTCGAAAGAAATGACCCCGGGGGGGGGGATGTGTGTGACGGGAATCAGTGATGTAGGTCACGGAATTTATGGTGGTATGTTTACGGGGCGTGTGGAGGGGGGGTCCTAAATATTTCCTATGATTAATTTGGAAACCTGTTTATTTTTAGCAATGCAAATTTGTATCTTTTGTTTTTCGGTTGAACTGGCCTGTAAAGAGTTTCCATCCAATCAAAGTCATATTTTGGCAGCTTAAAATTTTTTTTTTTACATCCAGCCAACAGAAATTCCCCACAGAAATCAAAGGCTCTGTCCAGCAAGATTTAGTAAAACCTTAACACTGTCCAGCAGGCACCCAGTGTTAAGCTGACACTAATCTGCAGGTTATCATCAGGCATCGCATGGGGTTTTACCGCTATCCCGTAGAGATCAGTCTAAATGTCCTTTTTCTCAGATGATCCTCTAATTAGTTTTTTTTTTTTTTGCAGAAACTGCCAGGCTCTATAATTCACAAGATGTAAGATAGGATTCTCAGTACCCAGAGGAACCTAAAGGTTAGGAAGAACTGAAAATAGTACGCTATTGTACGTCAGCACACACTGCTATAAATGGGGAAAAGATGACGAGTATTTCAGGTCTTGTAGACTGATGGGGCTGCACCAGTAGAACCTCCACAAAAAAGTCTTAAAGCAAATTTACACTGTTATACAAGCTGTACACTCACTACTTTACATTGTAGCAAAGTGTCATTTCTTCAGTGTTGTCACATGAAAAGATAGAAGAAAAGATTTAGAAAAATGTAAGGGGTGTACTGACTTTTGTGAGATACTGTAGATGTAAATGGATTAGTAGTTAGAGTAGGCAAATTGGCTTGACTGAGAGCCAGGTCTGGGTTGTGAATCTGGGTCAGGGTTTAGTGACTCAGGGAGGCTGGATGACTCATTCAGACATCTGGAACCTTAGAGAAGGTTCTAGATCTAGTGGGAAGAAGCTAGGAGGGGCTGTTTTAAATATTTATAAGGGCCTCAACCAATCCCCAGCAGAAAGAGGCTGGCAGGGGGCAGGAGAGACGCATGGGAAGCCGCTGCCCATCAGGAAGCCACAGAGGAGCGCTCTAAAGGCTGTCATCTCCCTCCAGCTGGAGCTCAGTACAGAGCCAGGGTTGCCTGTGTGATGTGTCTGCTTTACCCACTCTCTGCCAGGATAGGCTTGAAGATGGAGAGGGGAGACAGGGAGGCCGGGACATGGAGGGGGGAAGCCACCGCCAGTGGGCCAGCACAAGGTAAGAGAGCCAGCGACCGGGGGGGGGGTGTATGGTGCGTGGTGGCGGGCTGGAGCAAAGGGGGGGCATATGTGGTCAGGTCTGTCTGCCACCCCCCCGACCGATGGAGCACCATCTGCCACTGGACCAGTTGGATAAGTGAACAAGCAGTTCACCATGGCTGATGACACAGGCTCACCCATCTAAGAGATAGTCTGTATTTACCAGAGCTCCTGAAGGTGGAGGTGGGTTTTGCTGCATGTTAGTGCCAGGGTCCCGGTCCTCAGGATCACCCAATCAGGAGGTGAACAAGTCAGGGTCCAGTAGCAGATATAGCAGTTAGGGATCAAGCAGCATAGTCAGTAAACAAGTCAAAGGTCGGTAATAAGTGGCTGTAGGTTGGGATCAAGCAGAAGCATAGTCGAGGAACGAGCCAAAGGTCAACGAGTGGTAGCGAAAATATGGACAGGAGCAGGAATGACAAGAGTGAGATATTAGCTGCACAATAATCTGGCAAACAAGTAGTGCAGAGACGTGGCTTAAATCAGGAAGTTCATCGGGGGAGCAAAGAGTTCAAGGTTCATTAGAAACAAGCTCCAAAGCAAGAAAGTCCAAAGGATCAGACAGGAAGCCGTCCAACATCTCGGGTGGCTCAGCAAGAAGAGCCACTGCCAGACACATCAGAGGTCGTGGATTTAGATCCTGGTCATGTATCCCTCTGAGAGTAGTCTCAGGGTTTCCTTTTTTTTAAAACTGACTGTTGTCCTTCTGTGAGTAGAAAGAAACTATGGAGTCCTTGGGCAAATATCCCTCTTCCAAGGTATAGATAGGTGCCCCTACCCAACTCCTCTGTGACCCTCTTCAGGCAAGAGTATCTCTGTTCATCCCAGCTCCCTCCAGGCATGCACTTCAGTAAGTGGCTTGGTATCCAGGGCCCTCAGCACATAGTACATCATGAGACCCGATTTAAAAAAGCAATCTTCACAAAAGGAAGGAGAAGCCCCAAGGGAAAAAGAGTTCTGGAAAGTTGATCCTGAACATTTACCATCTTCCAGATCATACCTCTCAGTGTAACTGCTGAAGGATTTGCTGGGTCAGATAAATATTCCTGATCTGGGGATTGCTCTTCCAACACTGATTACTGGAACTTGCTTCCAGTATCAGGCTGAAACAATCATCCCACCAGGCTTACTGAAAACCTACAGAGCCCAGAATGGGAAACATCAGCTTAGGCTAGTTATGGCCTAATAGTAACACACATTAGTAGTGACACAACTGCATAAGGCAGGGTGGCTACACACAACAAATGTAGATACATTCAGGCTTAGATAGGAGACCAAAGCTAATGTCAAGTAAATGTTTAGTCCAAGTTTTGCACATGAAACAGCAGGTAAACAAAAATACATATATATGGGACCAATGCAAGAAAGAAACAACAGGAGGATATATCCCTCATCACTAAACAGTCTACACGTTTTACTGTGATTGCAGCTTCTTTCAATATTCAAAGTCCCATTTTTTTGTTTTTTTTCTCCACAAAATAGCAGGAAACACGACATCCAAGATCAGCGAATTGTTCCATAGAGTTCTGTAAGAGTAGTTCAGCCAGCATTTACAATCATTGCCACTACAGTGCTTTGCAAAAGTATTCACCCCCCTTGGTTTTTCGTGTTTTGTTGCCTCACAACCTGGAATTAACATGGATTGTTTGAGGATTTGCATCATTTAATTTACAGAACACGCCCACAACTTTGAAGATTTTTTTTTTTTTTTAATTGTGAAGCAAACAACAAATGGGACAAAATAACCGAAAAAGTCAATGTGCATAACTATTCACCCCCCTAAAGTCAATACCTTGTAGAGCCACCTTTTGCGGCTATCACAGCTCCAAGTCGCTTTGGATAAGTCTCTATGAGCTTGCCACATCTTACCACTGGGATTTCTGCCCATTCCTCCTTGCAGAACTGCTCCAGCTCCTTCAAGTTGGATGGTTTTGCGCTTCTGAACAGCAATCTTTAAGTCTGACCGCAGATTTTCTATTGGATTGAGGTCTGGGCTTTGACTAGGCCATTCCAACACATTTCCATGTTTCCCCTTAAACCACTCAAGTGTTGCTTTAGCAGTGTGTTTGGGGTCATTGTCCTGCTGGAAGGTGAACCTCCGTCCTAGCCTCAAATCACACACAGAGTGCTACAGGTTCTGCTCAAGAATATCCCTGTATTTAGCACCATCCATCTTTCCCTCAACCCTGACCAGTTTCTCAGTCCCGACTGCTGAAAAACATCCCCACAACATGATGCTGCCACCACCATGTTTCACAGTGGGGATGGTGTGTTCAGGGTGATGTGCAGTGTTAGTTTTCCTCACACATAGCATTTTCCTTTGGGTGATGTGATGTGTTGGGTTTGCACCAGATATAGCGTTTTCTTTGATGGCCAAAAAGTTCAATTTTAGTCTCATCAGACCAGAGCACCTTCCTCCATACATTTTGGGAGTCTCCCACATGTCTTTTCCCAAAACGCGCCATTTTGTTTTTTGCTGAAAGTAATGACTTTCTTCTGGTCACTCTGCCATAAAGCCCAACTCTATGGAGCGTACGGCTTATTGTGGTCCTATGTACAGATCCTCCAGTCTCTGCTGTGGAACTCTGCAGCTTCTCCAGGGTTACCTTAGGTCTCTGTGCTCCTCTCTGATTAATGCCCTCCTTGCCCGGTCTGTGAGTTTTGGTGTGCGGCCGTCTCTTGGCAGGTTTGCTGTTGTGTCATGTTCTTTCCATTTGGTTATGATAGATTTGATGGTGCTCCTAGGGATCATCAAAGATTTGGATATTTTTTTTTATAACCTAACCCTGACTTGTACTTCTCAACAACATTGTCCCTTACTTGTCTGGAGAGTTCCTTGGTCTTCATGGCAGTGTTTGGTTAGTGGTGCCTCTTGCTTAGGTGTTGCCGCCTCTGGGGCCTTTCAGAAAAGTGTGTCTATGTAATGACAGGTCATGTGACACTTAGATTGCACACAGGTGGACATCACTTCACTAATTATGTGACTTCTGAAGGTAATTGGTGGCACCAGAGCTTTTTATGGGCTTCATAACAAAGGGGGTGAATACATACGCACATGACAATTATCAGTTCTTTTATTTCTGAAAAATAGTTTTATGGATATATTTTTCTAATTTTACTTCACCAACTTAGACTATTGTGTTCTGATCCATCACATATAATTCAGATTAAAAAAACATTGAAATAAAGGCTGTAATGTAACAAAATAGGTAAAAAGACAAGGGGGTGAATACTTTTGCAAGGCACTGTATTTTGGCACATGACGCAACCATTAAATACATTTTGGCTGTTAACTCCACCCTCTTTCACACCCCCATTCTCAGACCTCTTCTCCACCCTCTGTCACACCCCCATTCTCAGACCTCTTCTCCACCCTCTGTCACCCCCCCCCATTCTTAGACCTCTTCTCCACCCTTTGTCACACCCCCATTCTCAGACCTCTTCTCCACCCTCTGTCACACCCCCATTCTCAGACCTCTTCTCCACCCTCTGTCACACCCCCATTCTCAGACCTCTTCTCCACCCTCTGTCACACCCCCATTCTCAGACCTCTTCTCCACAGTTGTCACACCCTCATTCTCAGACCTCTTCTCCACCCTCTGTCACACCCCCATTCTCAGACCTCTTCTCCACCCTCTGTCACACCCCCATTCTCAGATCTCTTCTCCACCCTCTGTCACACCCCCCATTCTCAGATCTCTTCTCCACCCTCTGTCACACCCCCATTCTCAGACCTCTTCTCCACCCTCTGTCACACCCCCATTCTCAGACCTCTTCTCCACCCTCTGTCACACCCCCATTCTCAGATCTCTTCTCCACCCTCTGTCACACCCCCATTCTCAGATCTCTTCTCCACCCTCTGTCACACCCCCCATTCTCAGATCTCTTCTCCAGCCTCTGTCACACCCCCATTCTCAGACCTCTTCTCCACCCTCTGTCACACCCCCATTCTCAGACCTCTTCTCCACCCTCTGTCACACCCCCATTCTCAGACCTCATCTCTCCACCCTCTGTCACACCCTCATTCTTAGACCTCTTCTCCACCCTCTGTCACACCCCCATTCTCAGACCTCTTCTCTCCACCCTCTGTCACACCCCCATTCTCAGATCTCTTCTCCACCCTCTGTCACACCCTCATTCTCAGACCTCTTCTCCACCCTCTGTCACACCCCCTGTCAAGGACTATACTCACCGAGGCCGAGATGCCGAGAGCGGCTCGCCCTTACGACCACGCGCACCCGACCCCTGGAGGTGATACAGGGAGCTGGGAGCACGCGGAGGCACGGGCTTCCAGTGGAGACTGAATTCCCGAAGGAAGTCCGTGTAGCCGTTGGGCACTAGAGGAGCTGCAAAACAAGTGGTTAACTGGAACTGGGGTATCAGGTCGGGTAAGTCCGTTATTCAGGCAGAGATCAGGACCGGGGTATCCGGCAAGAACAAGTCCGTGTAACAGGCTGAGATCAGGGGTATCAGGCAGGCAGAGGGTAATCCGTTAAACAAGCAGAGGTCAGAGGTATCAGGCAGGCAGAGGGTAATCCGTTAAACAAGCAGAGGTCAGAGGTATCAGGCAGGCAGAGAGTAATCCGTTTCACTAGCAGAGGTCAGGGGTATCAGGCAGGCAGAGAGATTAGTCCGTTACACAAGCAGAGGTCAGGGGTATCAGGCAGACAAGAGTAATCCGTTTCACAGGCAGAGTTAGCACAGGGAACACACTAGGAAGCAGGGAATATCAGGCACAGGGGACAGGGTACAGCTGACGACAAACCAGCAACCCGACTGGGTGCTGGAGCCGTCAGAAGTAGCCCACCGGCGAGCGCGTCAGCGTGACGCACCGCCGGGCACCCGCACGGCCACGGCGCGCACACGGGGACCGCCGTGCACCCGCGCGCGCCGCACCATTGGGCCGCGAACGGGTGTACGACGCAGCGTGAGTCCTCCGCGCATGCGCCGTGGAGCCCGGCGGACGGAGGCGGCTTGTGCCTCCTGACAGTGCCCCCCTCCTAAGGGCGGACACTGGACGCCCAGACTGGACATCACCTCCGGGTGGTCTCGGTGGAAAGCTTGAATTAAGCGTGGTGCATGTAGGTTCTTTGCGGGTTCCCAAGAGTTGTCCTCAGGTGGATAACCCTTCCACTGGATCAGATACTGCAGTTGTCTGCCCTTCTTCCTACAGTTAAGGATGGACTCCACCTCAAACTCATTCTCTCCATCCACCCTAACTGGCTGCGGAGGAAGCTCCCCTCTTTCCGGAAAAGTGCTGTCCATCACGGGCTTCAGTACGGACACGTGGAAGACAGGGTGGATTCTGTAAGTCTTTGGTAATGCTAGCTCCATAGCCACAGGGTTGATAATCCTTTTGATGGGGAAAGGACCAATGAACTTGGGTCCCAATTTCCGCGAAGGCACGGATAGTTTAAGGTTGGTAGTGGATAACCAGACCTCTTCTCCTAGTTTAAAAGTTGGATTCTCCCTCCTGCCCCGATCATACTGCTCCTTGTAATCCGTTTGAGCCCTCTGCAACATGTCTTGAATCCTCTGGAAATTTGCTTGTAAAGAGGCTATTCTGTCATGAACCGCAGGGACTGCTATCTCAGGGACATCGTTGGACAGAAAGGTGGGATGGAATCCACAATTTGCCCAGAAAGGCGTTTGGTTGGTAGCAGCGTGAACAGAATTGTTATACGCGAACTCTGCGTATGGGAGAAGGCTTGCCCAATCATCTTGAGATCCCGAGCAGAAACACCGCAGATATTGCTCTAGAGTCTGGTTCGTCCTCTCCGTTTGGCCGTTACTCTGAGGGTGGTAAGCTGATGAGAGGCAGACTTTGATATTTAAGGCTTTGCAGAGCTCCCTCCAAAATTTGGACGTAAATTGTACACCCCTGTCTGATACGATGTTCTTTGGTACTCCATGGAGCCTGATGATTTCCTTTAGAAAAATATTGGCGGTCTCTAAGGCCGAGGGGGTGCCCTTCATGGGCAAAAAATGGGCCATCTTGGAGAGACGGTCAACCACGACAAAAATAGTGGTAAAACCCCCCGAGGCTGGCAGATCCACTATAAAATCCATGGAGACGTCAGACCATGGTCGTTCAGGGATCGGTAGAGGTCTTAGTAAACCCCAGGACTTGGCGTTTCGACCCTTGTTCCGCTGACACGGAGGGCAGGATGCCACATATTCTTTGCAATCCCGTCTCCACCCAGGCCACCAAAAGGAATGAGAGACCAGCTCGGACGTCTTCCTTACTCCAAAATGCCCTGCGAGTTTATGGTCATGGCACATCTGAAGGGTTAGTGACCGTGTCTCCCGAGGTACAAAAATTTTTCCACGGATCCAAAAGAAATTACCATTTCTTTCCAAGGATTGCACCTCTGGTTCCATGCAAGAGTTGGATGATGATTTGATGGATGACATCAAATCCACTTGTGTCACCCCAAGGAAGTTTTGGGAAGAGAGGATTGTACCAGGTTCTGAAGTTTGGGACTCTGCTGAGAACATCCGTGAGAGTGCGTCTGCCTTTCCATTCTTTGAGCCAGGTCTATAGGATATGTGGAAGTTGAAGCGAGAGAAAAAGAGAGCCCAGCGGGCTTGTCTAGGTTTTAGTCGTTTTGCTGTCCGTAAGTATTCTAGGTTTTTATGATCTGTAAAGATCATTACCGGATGCAATGCGCCTTCGAGCAGATACCTCCACTCTTCTAGAGCGAATTTAATAGCCAGCAGCTCCCTGTCACCCACATCATAGTTTAACTTGGGCGGGCTGAGTTTCCGAGAAGCGAATGCAACGGGATGAAGGATGGCCTTGGGCCCTTGTCTTTGAGAGAGAATTGCTCCCGTGGCAATTTCCGAAGCGTCCACCTCCAAGACATATGGCTGAGAAGGATCAGGATGGTGAAGAATTGAAGCCGAACTAAACAGATCCTTTAACTTCAGAAAGGCCTCTTGTGCGGCCTCACTCCACCGGAAAGAGTTGTGCTGACGGGTTAGCTGGGTGATAGGTGCTACAATGGTCGAGAATCCGCTAATGAACTTCCGATAAAAGTTAGCGAATCCGATGAATCGTTGAACCCCTTTCTTATCGGATGGAGCTGGCCAATCTTGGATGGCTTGTATCTTTTGAGGATCCATTGCGATCCCGTCGGCCGATATGATGAACCCCAGGAATTGTACCACTGACCTCTCGAATTCACACTTCTCCACTTTCAGATAAAGCTTGTGCTGTTTTAATATGGTGAGGACTTTTTTGACATGCCCCTTGTGTAGCTCAATCGTGGAAGAGAAAATGAGTATGTCATCTAGATAGACAACAAGGAAGTCATCCAGGTATTCTCGGAATATGTCGTTAACCAGGTGCTGGAAGGTGGCTGGAGCATTGCATAGCCCGAATGGCATCACCAGGTACTCGAAGTGTCCAAACCTGGACCTGAACGCTGTCTTCCACTCATCCCCGGCTCTGATTCTAACAAGGTTATAGGCACCCCGCAGGTCTAAAAGACCTTGGCAGATCGGAATCGTTGGAATAGCTCCGGGATGAGTGGTAGTGGGTACCTGTTCTTAATGGTGATATTATTAAGCTGCCGGTAGTCCACACAAGGTCTAAGGGACCCATCTTTTTTCCCGACAAAGAATATCCCTGCTCCAGCAGGTGAGGATGAAGGACGGATAAAACCCTTTTCCAGGTTCTCGTCGATGTACTGTCTGAGCGCCTCCAGTTCAGTCTCGGAGAGAGGGAATATACGACCGAACGGAATTACTGATCCTGGCAACAGGTCGATCGGACAGTCATAAGGCCGATGAGGTGGTAGGCGATCAGCCATTTGTTTATTAAAGACCTCCTGGAACTCCAGATATTCAGCGGGAATCTGCTGAAGTTTGTCTGATGAGGTAGTAACCGTAGCACACACCTTCGGGGTTAACGGGAGGCAATGCTCAGAGCAGTATGGAGAGGAGAAGGACACCAACTTGGTGCTCCATTGGATCTGCGGATCATGAGCTTGTAACCAGGGCAGACCGAGGATGACTGGGAAGATGGGAGAATGGATGAGGTCGAGCCGTAGGAGTTCCTGATGCCCGGAGTCGGTGGTTACTAGGATAGGCTGGGTCTCTTGGGTGATTGGACCTGAACTAGGAAGAGACCCATCAGCTAGATGCACTTGTAAACCTTGGGCCTTTGTTTGTAAGGGAATACGGAGGCTGCGGGCCAAGGCTGCATCCATGAAGCAGCTACAAGCCCCCGAATCAATGATGGCGGGTAGGCGAGACTCCCCTTCCGGTAGCTGCAAGGAAACAGACAACATCACATAAGACTTTGGAGCATCATTATCCAGGTAATTCATCAATCTAGGCTGAAGGAACTTACTGGGCCTTATTGGACAACTGCGCAGGAAGTGTCCCGCTCCCCCGCAGTACAGACACAAATTGGACTGCCGTCTGCGTTGCCTCTCTTCCGAAGTTAGCGGGGCCCGGACCAGGCCTAACTGCATGGGCTCGGCTTCAGGAGGTGTGGTGGAAGATGGTGACGGCATGGATGGGGCTCTGAATGGCGTCCACGTAGGGCGTGGACCCTGAAACCGCTCTGAGCGGCGTTCTCGCAAGCGCCTGTCCAGTTTCGTGGCTGCCTGAATGAGCTCTTCCAAGGTCTCCGGAGTCTCCATCCTGGCTAGCTCATCCTTGAGAAGTTCAGATAAACCTTGACGGTACTGGTAATGAAGAGCCGGCTCGTTCCAATTCGTGTCGGCCGCCCATTTACGGAACTCTACCGTATAATCTTCAATGGGTCTCCTTCCTTGGGACAAGTGGTGGAGAATGGCTTCAGCGGTAGCCTTCCGTTGCGGGTCATCATAGAGTTTGGCCATACCCTCGAAGAAGGTATCTATGGAATTTAGCACAGGGCTTCCCTGTTCCATTAAGCCGTGGGCCCAGGCCTGAGGTTCCTCTGACAGCAGCGAGATAGCGAAACCCACCTTGACGATCTCTGATGCAAATGTCCGAGGCTGGAGGGCAAAGTAAAGAGAACATGCGTTCTTAAAAGCTCTGAATCTTTTACGGTCCCCGGAGAACCGTTCGGGCGTAGGGACCCTAGGCTCGGGAAGCGCCATGACAACGGTAGGGCTGGCGGTGGCCTGGGGAAGCGGACCTTCATTGCTGGGTGCCGGAACTGCAGCGGCAGGGGGAAGTACTCCAGTAATCTGTTGGAGGCGGTTGTCAATTTGAGTATACCCCTCCTGTAACTTCTGGACTGAGTCGGCCAAAGTGGAGACCTGTTGACACAGGATCTCCAAAGGAGAGCGCGCTCTGTCGGCCTCGGACATGGCTGGTTTGTACTGTCAAGGACTATACTCACCGAGGCCGAGATGCCGAGAGCGGCTCGCCCTTACGACCACGCGCACCCGACCCCTGGAGGTGATACAGGGAGCTGGGAGCACGCGGAGGCACGGGCTTCCAGTGGAGACTGAATTCCCGAAGGAAGTCCATGTAGCCGTTGGGCACTAGAGGAGCTGCAAAACAAGTGGTTAACTGGAACTGGGGTATCAGGTCGGGTAAGTCCGTTATTCAGGCAGAGATCAGGACCGGGGTATCCGGCAAGAACAAGTCCGTGTAACAGGCTGAGATCAGGGGTATCAGGCAGGCAGAGGGTAATCCGTTAAACAAGCAGAGGTCAGAGGTATCAGGCAGGCAGAGGGTAATCCGTTAAACAAGCAGAGGTCAGAGGTATCAGGCAGGCAGAGAGTAATCCGTTTCACTAGCAGAGGTCAGAGGTATCAGGCAGGCAGAGAGATTAGTCCGTTACACAAGCAGAGGTCAGGGGTATCAGGCAGACAAGAGTAATCCGTTTCACAGGCAGAGTTAGCACAGGGAACACACTAGGAAGCAGGGAATATCAGGCACAGGGGACAGGGTACAGCTGACGACAAACCAGCAACCCGACTGGGTGCTGGAGCCGTCAGAAGTAGCCCACCGGCGAGCGCGTCAGCGTGACGCACCGCCGGGCACCCGCACGGCCACGGCGCGCACACGGGGACCGCCGTGCACCCACGCGCGCCGCACCATTGGGCCGCGAACGGGTGTACGGCGCAGCGTGAGTCCTCCGCGCATGCGCCGTGGAGCCCGGCGGACGGAGGCGGCTTGTGCCTCCTGACACCCCCATTCTCAGATCTCTTCTCCACCCTCTGTCACACCCGCATTCTCAGATCTCTTCTCCACCCTCTGTCACACCCGCATTCTCAGACCTCTTCTCCACCCTCTGTCACTTCCCCATTCTCAGATCTCTTCTCCACCCTCTGTCACTCCCCCATTCTCAGACCTCTTCTCCACCCTCTGTCACACCCCCATTCTCAGATCTCTTCTCCACCCTCTGTCACACCCCCATTCTCAGACCTCTTCTCCACCCTCTGTCACACCCCCATTCTCAGATCTCTTCTCCACCCTCTGTCACACCCTCATTCTCAGACCTCTTCTCCACCCTCTGTCACACCCCTATTCTCAGATCTCTTCTCCACCCTCTGTCACACCCGCATTCTCAGACCTCTTCTCCACCCTCTGTCACTTCCCCAATCTCAGATCTCTTCTCCACCCTCTGTCACTCCCCCATTCTCAGACCTCTTCTCCACCCTCTGTCACACCCCCATTCTCAGATCTCTTCTCCACCCTCTGTCACACCCGCTTTCTCAGATCTCTTCTCCACCCTCTGTCACACCCCCATTCTCAGACCTCTTCTCCACCCTCTGTCACACCCCCATTCTCAGATCTCTTCTCCACCCTCTGTCACACCCGCATTCTCAGACCTCTTCTCCACCCTCTGTCACTCCCCCATTCTCAGATCTCTTCTCCACCCTCTGTCACACCCCCATTCTCAGATCTCTTCTCCACCCTCTGTCACACCCTCATTCTCAGACCTCTTCTCCACCCTCTGTCACACCCCCATTCTCAGACCTCTTCTCCACCCTCTGTCACACCCTCATTCTCAGACCTCTTCTCCACCCTCTGTCACACCCCCATTCTCAGACCTCTTCTCCACCCTCTGTCACACCCCCATTCTCAGACCTCTTCTCCACCCTCTGTCACACCCGCATTCTCAGACCTCTTCTCCACCCTCTGTCACACCCCCATTCTCAGACCTCTTCTCTCCACCCTCTGTCACACCCCCATTCTCAGACCTCTTCTCCACCCTCTGTCACACCCCCATTCTCAGATCTCTTCTCCACCCTCTGTCACACCCCCATTCTCAGACCTCTTCTCCACCCTCTGTCACACCCTCATTCTCAGACCTCTTCTCTCCACCCTCTGTCACACCCCCATTCTCAGATCTCTTCTCCACCCTCTGTCACACCCCCATTCTCAGACCTCTTCTCCACCCTCTGTCACACCCCCATTCTCAGACCTCTTCTCTCCACCCTCTGTCACACCCCCATTCTCAGACCTCTTCTCCACCCTCTGTCACACCCTCATTCTCAGATCTCTTCTCCACCCTCTGTCACACCCCCATTCTCAGACCTCTTCTCCACCCTCTGTCACACCCCCATTCTCAGATCTCTTCTCCACCCTCTGTCACACCCTCATTCTCAGACCTCTTCTCCACCCTCTTCACACCCCCATTCTCAGACCTCTTCTCCACCCTCTGTCACACCCCCATTCTCAGATCTCTTCTCCACCCTCTTCACACCCCCATTCTCAGACCTCTTCTCCACCCTCTGTCACACCCCCATTCTCAGATCTCTTCTCCACCCTCTTCACACCCCCATTCTCAGACCTCTTCTCCACCCTCTGTCACACCCCCATTCTCAGACCTCTTCTCCACCCTCTGTCACACCCCCATTCTCAGACCTCTTCTCCACCCTCTGTCACTCCCCCATTTCCAGACCTCTTCTCCACCCTCTGTCACTCCCCCATTCTCAGACCAACTGATTTATAACATTTCCCCGATCGATTTCGGGACCTCCACTGTAGTTTTGTCAAGAACGTCCCTTTTCAGTAGCTGATTGGACGGTGAGAAAGCAGGGAGGAGTCAAAGCTTTCTCCTATGATTTGTGTGTTCTCAGTCGCTATGTATAGAGTTGGTATAAATCGGACTTTTGAATGAAATAATGTAGTCAAAAAATAGACATTTTATTAAAGTAAAAATATTAAAATAGACTCAAAGATCATTGTGGCATTAATTATTCATAACCTCCATATTGTAGCCCCATGCTTCATCGTCTAGGAAAATCATTATCATATCTGATATTGTTATAATTCCATATTATACTGTATATACAGAGCCTTGAAAAAGTATTCATACCCCTTGACATTCCCCATATTTTGTCATGTTACACCCAAAAACAGAAATGTATTTTATTGGGATTTTATGTGATAGACCAACACAAAGTGTCACATAATTGTGAAGTGGAAGGAAAATGATAAATGATACAAATAAATATGTGAAAAGTGTGGGGGGGAGGGGCATTTGTATGGCGCCCCCCGGAGTCAATACTTTGTAGAACCCCCTTTCTCTACAAGTCTTTTTGGGGATGTCTCTACCAGCTCTGCACATCTAGAGAGGACATTTCTGCCCATTCTTCTTTCTTTCAGTGTCGCGGTCCCTTTTACAGAAGCCGGTAATTGGCTCTTTTCTCCTGTCCTCACATTGTCAGCATGAGGAGAGGAATGCCGATAACCGGATTGGACACAGCTGATCACGTGGTAAAGAGCCGCTGATTGGCCCTTTACCCCAATCTGTAATCAGCTGTGTCCAGAGGACAGTGCAATCACAGAGCACTCTACCGGCGCTCTGCGGTGGGCGCAATCATGGAAGGACGTCACGTGACAGCCTCCCAGAACCGCCCGTCAGAGCTGTAGCTGGTATTCGGTTATGGCGCGGTCGGAAAGCGGTTAAATGAACTTCAGGCTGAGTTCACACCATCGCCACATGCGGGTCCGGTGCGTCCTGGTTCACTGTTTCAGGTCTGATTTCAGACAGAATTTTGGGCTGAGTTCGGACCTGAAACGGACCAAAAGACGCACAGGGCTCCTGTGAAAGTTCACACCGGAGATACGTGAAACGGCTCCATAGACAGCTTCATAGAGAGCCAGTAAAAATCTGCTGCTATTGTGAATCGGAGGCGGAGAACCCTCATCCAATTCGCAATGGTGTGAACCCGGCCTCAGGGTATTTTTTACTGAAAATTTTGATTCATAAACCGTTGCGCTAATATCGTGTTCCATAAAATATTGAAACTGCCACAATTTTATTGTCTGCTTTCAAAAATGTGTATTGTTTGGGGGGGTTTTATATAATTTCCAGGCCTAAAATAATAACCCCCCCCCCCCAAAACCAGCTCTGGCAGCAAAAAGGTTAAACCAACAGCTCTAATTTGTGGACCCCCCCCCCCCCCCCCCCCCGGAGTGTAAATCAGCTTCAGGTTGAATTTGGAATAAGCTCGCTGGGTTGAAGTCTCTCTATATATTTTATAGATTGCTATTTCTGAATTTTATATCTCACAATAAGGGGAATGTTTCTTTATATGTGGAATATCGATCACGCATTGTCTGCAGATTACATTTTGTGTTCCCTGTAATGCCTTTTGGAAAGCACAGCTGTTGTCTTGCAGACTTGATCTTCCTTGCGTATGATCTGCCTGTGTGTATTAAGTATTGACTTAGTCTAATATAAGATTATGATAGATTAGTGTGATATCAACTGCATAGCTCATCTGCTGTAAATGAAAGTAGCATAGCAGATGACAGTCACATATTAATCGCAGAGGAGACGGGAAGAGAAATAATAATGAAGGGTGGGGGGGGGGGAGACGCCGGCGACTCGCCATTAGAGTTTTGTGAAAATAAAAATACAGAATGCAGACAGACAGATACAAATCCTGGAATCCCGACCAACCTGTATCTGCAGATGGGGCTGCGAAAATGAAATGTACTTCTGATCACTCGGGGGGCGATCTATTTTGGTTCGCTTTATGAGATTGCAATTGTGAAAAGCGATATTGGCCAGGCAGTTGGGCGACCGATTATCTCACGTGTAGGTTTTTTTCTCTTTCTTACATATATTAAAGGACAGTAAAACGTTGTTTTTAGAGTAACTTGGTTTGAGAGCGTTTTGCAAGATAATCATAATTTTTAAATACATTTTGACTTGATATACAAGTAGCGTCATGTCACAACTGAGTAGGGATGAGCTGAACACCCCTCTGTTTGGTTCGCACCAGAACATGCGAACAGGCAAAAAGTTTGTTCGAACACGCGAACACCGGTAAATGGGACATGAACATGAATAATCAAAAGTGCTCATTTTAAAGACTTATATGCAAGTTATTGTCATAAAAAGTGTTCTGGGGACCCGGGTCCTGCCCCAGGGGACATGGATCAATGTAAAAAAAAGTTTCAAAAATGGCCGTTTTTTCGGGAGCAGTGATTTAAATAATGCTAAACCTTCAGGTCTGGTATGGATATTAAGGGAAACCCCGGCCAAAATTTTTAAAAAAATGGCGTGGGGTCCCCCTCAAAATCTATACCAGACCCTTCAGGTCTGGTATGGATTTTAAGGGGAACCCCGCGCCAAAATAAAAAAAAATGGCATGGGGTCCCCCCAAAAATCCATACCAGACCCTTATCCGAGTACGCAACCTGGCAGGCCGCAGCAAAAGAGTGGGGGACGAGAGAGCGCCCCCCCCCCCTCCTGAACCGTACCAGGCCACATGCCCTCAACATTGGGAGGGTGCTTTGGGGTAGCCCCCCAAAGCACCTTGTCCCCATGTTGATGGGGACAAGGGCCTCATCCCCACAGCCCTTGCCCGGAGGTTGTGGGGGTCTGCGGGTGGGGGGCTTATCGGAATCTGGAAGCCCCCTTTAACAAGGGGACCTCAAGATCCCGGCCCTCCCTCTTGTGTGAAATGGTAATGGGGTACAAAAGTACCCCTACCATTTCACAAAAAAAGTGTCAAAAATGTTAAAAATTACAAGAGACAGTTTTTGACAATTCCTTTATTTAAATGCTTACCATTTCACACAGGGGGGAGGGCCGGGGGTCCCCTTGTTAAAGGGGGCTTCCAGATTGCTATAAGCCCCCCGCCTGCAGACCCCCACAACCACCGGGCAAGGGTTGTGGGGATGAGGACCTTGCGAATGGTTCTACACACAGCTCAATTTCCTTCTACACACAGTTCAATTTTTTAAAGCGAAATAACAATCCTTAAATGTAAAGTGAGGTGCCTTGCGCTACTACGTGAACAATCCCCCTGATGAAGTCGTGACGTAATGCGTAGGGCGTGGTCGGATGTTGAAGTAAACCGGAAGTGACGTAAATATTGTGTTTGCACTGCATAAGCCTGTTTTATTTGTTTTTGTGTAAGGATCCACTTGGTGTTTTAATAAATTGATACTGTTTTTACATATCACACTATGGGAGGCCATTCTTTATTCTTTTTTTAATGGTTGGAACCAGAAATTAACGGTATCTTTGCAAGGTCTGAAGGAGCAGTTGATCATCAGGGGAGGGAGTCCGGCCGAGTACCATCAGCACTCTGGAAACCCCCCCCCCCCATATGGTCACCAACTGGAGATCCGCTGCTGTACACCCACTCCCACTACAGGATACCTTCAAGGCTAACCATACTCCATATGGAGGTAAGCGCTCTGTGAGCTTTTGTGAAGATCATTATTAAGAAGCACCTGCTATCATTTCTCAGGAGAGTCATTTCACATTCACATGTTTGGACACTTTGTGCATTTTATCGGACTTTAATACCGAGTTCATTATTTGTATAGTTCACATTATTTAGTTAATTAGTATCACCTAGAAATTTGCACGGATCACCTTTCCTCATTAAATAACAAAGCCTGCAAAATAATTTAAGGCTTTGAGGCGCCTTAACCCCTTCAATACCGGCTACTTTCACCCCCCTTCCTGCCCAGGCCAATTTTCAGCTTTCAGCGCTGTCACAATTTGAATGACAATTGCGCGGTCATGTGACGCTGTACATAAACAACATTTTTTAAATATTTTCTTCCCACAAATAAAGCTTTCTTTTGGTGGTATTTGATCACTTCTGGGGGTTTTTATTTTTTGCTAAACAAACGAAAAATAGACCAAACATTTAAAAAAAAAAAAAGTTCTTAATTTCTGTTATAAAATTTTGTAAATATGTAAGGATGAGCTCAGGCGTGTTCGCAAACGGCACGTGCAGAGAGCCCGCCAGGAAGTTGGCACTGCACAGCGCTAATCATAGGCAGTGAGACATTTCGTGATCTCTGCAGCCGCGCATCAGGACAATGTCTCACTGCCTGTGATTAGCGCTCCGCAGTGCCGACTTCCTGGCGGGCTCTGTGAACACGCCTGAGCTCATCCTTATAAATAAGTCATGTTTATCCTTCACTGTTGGACACTGACAAGGAAAGGACATACCCGAAAGTCTTGTAAAAAAGCTTGCCCAGAAGAGTGGAGGAATACAGGAGTTCAGACCTTAACCCTGCTGAACACCTAACAGGATGACAAGCAAGGGGAATTACTAAGGGGAAGGGTGGGACTTTAAATGAAACATGTGACCGCAAACAGGTAATAGGGTGAACATAGAGGAATTTATTACCGTAATACTAAAGCATACACATTGCAACCGTAATATACATACAGTAAAACAATTCATGCACAGTTACATAGATAAAATCATAATTGAATGAAATATACTATACATTGTAATGTTCATACAATCAATGGATAGGTAACAATGGTAAAACATAAAAAAGGTATGGAAATTGATGACACAAGATACCACTTGTAATAATTCCCTAGTGCACCACAAACAAAGTTAGGTAAAATGTTGTTAAAAACGGTAATGCCTGCTGGACCTAAGGCCTCGCTGGACCTGTGGGGGGGTTAAAATATGGTATAATTGATAGGGACTGGTGAGAAGGTAGGACACGGCAATTGGTGGCTCAACGCGTTTCGTGGCTTCCATGCCACTCGTCAGGAGCAAGCACGTGTAATCTGAAATTATATAGGAATAAAATAAATGGAGAAAAACAAAAGAAATGATCATGGGGGAGCATGGTAATTAAGCCCCCTGCAACTAGTATAAAGGAATACTCACTAAGAGACTGGGCACTGATAGTATGGCGGGGGGATACCGCAGGCCATCCAGGGTACCCCCAACGGGAGCCGAGGCGGAGAGCCCCGCGGGGACGGAAGCAGGCGCCAAACAGGGTAGGCATGGGGGCCGAGGATGATCTATGGAGGTGAACAAGAGGTGGGTGAAAAAGGTGAGCAAAAGGAGAGGGAGGAGGGGAGGAAAGAAAACCCTGGGGACATAGAGTGAAGGGAAACATAGTGGAGGACATGGGAAGAGAAACAGTGACCTAGAAGTAGGTGCAGAGTGAGTGGAGAGTGAAAAAGCGTAACAGTGCAGTGACCAGCCAAGGTGAAGAGTGCTAGAGATAGGTGTACCTGAAAAAGAAGATTGGGGTTCCAGAGGGAGGAAGGTTCCCAAAACGTGTGAAATAGAAGCTGTGAACATCCTCGAATGCCCAGGCCGCCCCGGAGAGCGTCCATATAACGCCGCCCCGGGGCCGCCCACCAACGTCACGCCATGTAGCGGGGGGAGGGGCACCGCGAGTCGGACGATTGTCCGGCACAGCGGCACAGGAAAACTCCCCATTAGCCCACGATTTTGTTTACACTTCAGATCTATCCTATGGGGCCGGGTCGCTGGTGGTGTGTGTTGGTGGGACTGCCCTACTGTCCAGTTTCTATTCCCCATCGGGAGCCGCGACGCGCCTTACGGGTCTCCTCCCCCTCCCTCAGGTGCGCCTCGGGGGGGTTGGACGCCGCGTCATGCGCGTCGACGTCACGCACCGCACTGTGCGTGCGGCGTCCCTTCGGTGGCGCCTCATGCGCAGTTGTTTGTTTCCATACTCGTGGGCTAATGGGGAGTTTTCCTGTGCCGCTGTGCCGGACAATCGTCCGACTCGCGGTGCCCCTCCCCCCGCTACATGGCGTGACGTTGGTGGGCGGCCCCGGGGCGGCGTTATATGGACGCTCTCCGGGGCGGCCTGGGCATTCGAGGATGTTCACAGCTTCTATTTCACACGTTTTGGGAACCTTCCTCCCTCTGGAACCCCAATCTTCTTTTTCAGGTACACCTATCTCTAGCACTCTTCACCTTGGCTGGTCACTGCACTGTTACGCTTTTTCACTCTCCACTCACTCTGCACCTACTTCTAGGTCACTGTTTCTCTTCCCATGTCCTCCACTATGTTTCCCTTCACTCTATGTCCCCAGGGTTTTCTTTCCTCCCCTCCTCCCTCTCCTTTTGCTCACCTTTTTCACCCACCTCTTGTTCACCTCCATAGATCATCCTCGGCCCCCATGCCTACCCTGTTTGGCGCCTGCTTCCGTCCCCGCGGGGCTCTCCGCCTCGGCTCCCGTTGGGGGTACCCTGGATGGCCTGCGGTATCCCCCCGCCATACTATCAGTGCCCAGTCTCTTAGTGAGTATTCCTTTATACTAGTTGCAGGGGGCTTAATTACCATGCTCCCCCATGATCATTTCTTTTGTTTTTCTCCATTTATTTTATTCCTATATAATTTCAGATTACACGTGCTTGCTCCTGACGAGTGGCATGGAAGCCACGAAACGCGTTGAGCCACCAATTGCCGTGTCCTACCTTCTCACCAGTCCCTATCAATTATACCATATTTTAACCCCCCCACAGGTCCAGCGAGGCCTTAGGTCCAGCAGGCATTACCGTTTTTAACAACATTTTACCTAACTTTGTTTGTGGTGCACTAGGGAATTATTACAAGTGGTATCTTGTGTCATCAATTTCCATACCTTTTTTATGTTTTACCATTGTTACCTATCCATTGATTGTATGAACATTACAATGTATAGTATATTTCATTCAATTATGATTTTATCTATGTAACTGTGCATGAATTGTTTTACTGTATGTATATTACGGTTGCAATGTGTATGCTTTAGTATTACGGTAATAAATTCCTCTATGTTCACCCTATTACCTGTTTGCGGTCACATGTTTCATTTAAAGTCCCACCCTTCCCCTTAGTAATTCCCCTTGCTTGTGATATGAATTGGGATGGAAACACATGACCCTACCAGATCATGGTTTCATTTAAAGTCCCCAGGGATGGAAATAGGTGTCCTTACCAGGTCATAATTTCCCTACAGTCCCTACAAAAACCCCCTCTTGCTTGAACCTAACAGGATGAATTGGAATTCTGATTTTGATCCAGGACTTCTTACCCAACATCAGAACCTTACCTTACAAATGTGCACAAATGTGTACAGACACCCATCAACATCTTGTGGAAAGCCTTCCCAGAAGAGTGGAGGGACTCAAAAGTCCTGATCTCAACCCTACTGAACACCTTATTTCGGAAGAGTTGGAATGCCACTTGTGAGCCAGATCTTACTCCTCCAAAATCAGTACGTGATCTCACAAATGGGCACAAATTGCCACAAACACCTCCAAACTGATTTGGAAAGTCTTTGTAGAATGGTGGAAGCTGGTATAGTGCCAAAGGAAGGTGAATTAATATTATTTTCTATGGGTTTGGAATAGAATGTCCAACAAGCTTATATACTGTAGGTGTGATGGTCAGGTATCCACAAATCATTGGCCATTTTTGTATATATACTGTATGTATATATAAAGTATATGTAACCCCAATCACCAAAATCTCCTATAAGCTTTGAACTGTAATGTCATATCTATAGTAATTTTCATTATTTTTTATATCTTTTATATCTTCGGCTTTCATTAAAATACAAATAAATTTCAATAAAGGAGAAGTCCAGCCTGAGCTCGTTTGGCTGGGCTTCTTCTAATGCCCTGTACACAGTGGCGTAGCGTGGGTTGTCAGCGCCCGGGGCAAGACAAGTAATTTGCACCCCCTAACCTGTGGACTTTTAGCACTCCCCGAGTCCTGTCCCTTCCTTTCCTACAATAGTACTAACCAACCTGATTCCTATACTGACCACTACACTCTACTGTTCACTACACTGACCACTATACTGTCCACTACACTATACTGCCCACTATAAGGCCCACTACACTATACTGTCCACTACACTGACCGCTATACTGTCCACTACACTGACCGCTATACTGTCCACTATACTGACCACCACACTGACCACTATACTGTCCACTACACTATACTGCCCACTACACTACCCACTACACTATACTGTCCACTATACTGACCTCTATACTGTCCACTACACTATCCACTATACTGACCACTACACTGTCCACTATATTGTCCACTATACTATACTGTCCACTATACTACACTGTCCACTATTATATACTGTCCACTATACTATACTGTCCGCTATACTTACCACTACACTATACCGTCCACTATACTATACTGTCCGCTATACTTACCACTACACTATACTGTCCACTACACTGTCCACTATACTGCCCACTACACTATACTGTCCACTACACTGACCACTATACTGCCCACTACACTATACTGCCCACTATACTGTCCACTACATTATACTGCCCACTACACTATACTTCCCACTATACTATACTGTCCACTATACTATACTGACCACTATACTGTCCACTACACTGCCCACTACACTATACTGACCACTATACTATACTGTCCACTATACTATACTGTCCACTACACTGCCCACTACACTATACTGACCACTATACTATACTGTCCACTATACTGCACTGACTACTTTACTGTCCACTACACTATCCTACCTACAGTATTTCTATACTGACCACTACACTGCATGACTCTGGCTGCTCTTCTACTCACTCTCTCCCTCTCTCTCTGGCTGGCTGGCTGCTCCCTCTTCCCAGACTGTGTCTCCCCCCCCCCCCCCCCCCGGGCCAGCAACACGACTCTCATCACGAGGGAGTCTCACCTTTTCTTCTTTGTTTTCCATCGGTCCGGAGGGGAGGAGGAGGAGGAGGAGACAGCGGCGGCTCACAATCTTGAATTTTTGTGTCCCCCGCGCTCCGCCATGTTCAGTCTCCGGCGCCTTGTGATTGGGTGTATGGGGTCATGTGCGGCGGCGGGGCTGGCCTGTTAACGATCGCGCTTGCTCCTGGAGTCCCGCCTCCGCACATGACCCCATTTACCCAATCACAGGGTGCCAGAGACTGAACATGTGCAGAGGTGGGACTCCAGGATGTACCGCGATCATGGACAGGCCAGCCGCGCCGCCACACATGACCCCATACGGCCAATCACAGGGCGCCGGAGACTGAACATGGCAGCCAGAGCGTGGGGACACAGGGCAGTGAATTTAGGAGGAGGCAGCTAGCATTGCACCCCCCTAAATGTTGCGCCCGGGGCAACGGCCCCCTCCGCACCCCCCACGCTACGCCACTGCCTGTACACACAATAGGATTTTCCGACAACAAAACCGTGGATTTTTTTCCGATGGATGTCGGCACAAACTTGTCTTGCATACACACGGTCACACAAATGTTGTCGGAAATTCCGAACGTCAAGAACGCGGTGACGTACAACACGTACGACGAGCCGAGAAAAATGAAGTTCAATAGCCAGTGCGGCTCTTCTGCTTGATTCCGAGCATGCGTGGACTTTTGTGCGTCGGACTTATGTACACACGATCGGAATTTCCGACAACAAGTTTTGTTGTCGGAAAATTTGAGAATCTGCTCTCAAACATTTGTCGGCGGAAATTCCGACATTAAATGTTCTATGGAGCATACACACGGTCGGACTTTCCGACAACAAGCTCACATCCAACATTTGTTGTCGGAAAATCCTATCATGTGTAAAGGGCATAAGGGTCACAGGAGTGCAATGCGTTTTGCACTCCGGTGACCCGTTTTCAGCAGAGAACGGTCTGAAGTCCACTCTCTGCTGACGTCACACAGATCAGTCCAGGCACCGCATCATCCCGACTCTGGAAGTCTGGATCCGGCAGGTGCCTGGACAGATGGCTGTCTCAGAGAGCCGCTCCCCGCCCCTCCACAGCTCAGCGCTCCAGTGAGCGTGAAGGAGCAGAGCAGGAGAGATGCTGATTGACGAGGAGCTGAGAGAATCGAGCCATCGGCGGTGTTCGATGGCTTGATTCTCAGTGCAGAGACGCGGGGGGGGGGGGGGGTTGGCGATGACCGATGCAGCATCCACCTAGGTAAGTATAATGGGGGAAAAAACAAACAAACCCCATACTTCTCCTTTAATTACCACCTCAATCAGCCACAGAACCTGTGTAATTAATATGTGTTCGGGTTCAAAAGGGTGGGGTGGCAACCCTAGTTCTCACCTATGCAGAGTGAGGTCTTCTGGGGTAGTCTGGCTGCACAGGACCGACTTCCAGTACTCTCTGGATTGATAAATCCTTGTAAGGGACCCTGAATTTTGGAGGTTCAAAGAGTTTTTGAAAGGAAGAACCTCGAAACCCTGATTACAAGGACTCTGGTTCTAAAGAGGTTGAGCCCCAGGAGTAGGGTTGCCACCTCATCCCTTTAAACCCGAACACATATGAATTACACGGGTTCTGAGGCTAATTTATTGCAGAGAAGGCCACCAAGTGAGTTTAATTACCACCTTAATCAGCCACAGAACCTGTGAAATTAATGTGTTCGGTTTTAAAGGGATGAGGTGGCAACTCTACCCAGGCAAGGGAGTCTTGAAAAGCAGCAGGATGGAGTCAGCACTGGTGTCAGTTAGACAGAGTGGAGTGGTTCACAAGCTGTGAGCAAATGTGAACTATCTGGCAACTGAGACATTTGTTGCTGAACCCCCACGGCCCGTTAGACCCCCTGAAACAAGGAGGAACCCCAACCCCAGTGTAAGACTAAGAGATTGCCAGGTGTGGTTCCTTTTATACCTGATTGGCGGGTGTGATTCTTTTTATACCTGAACCATGAACTGTTTGCTTTACTTTTTCCTGAAGAAAGCTATTTGTTTTTTGTTTTGGAGAAACCAATAAAGTCTGTTTTCTTTCACAAGTGGCTGCTGGTGATCTTGGGTTCCCCCATAGCCCTGATTCTATGCACAGAGCCATGCGCATGCACGTTTGCAGGCCGCTGCAGTCTACTTTCTCCACTGCAGGTGGCGCTATTCCACAGCAGCACTGCAGTTGGAGAGGAAGTCAAGAGGAACATGGTTCCTCTATGGTTTCCTGGGTCACTGGGGAAGTGATCAAATTGAATGCTGCTGCCCCATGTGACTCTAGCAGCCATCTTGGGTCAGGCAGAACCTATTTTTAGGCTCGGGCTCCCAGGCTTGGAACACATGACTGCCGAGGCGCAATGGGCCTAGGTCCCAATTAATGTAAACCAATGGGATTGAATCCCCCATCACCCTTGCCCTTTTAACCCATTAAATAAAACACTTACAACCATTCAGTTGGAAAGGGCAAGGCCACAGCTTTATTAAATACCAACACATAACATGTAAAAACATTTAACCAGTGCCAGTCACAGTCGTACTGTGAGCGCTCAATTCCAAAAGGGGGAAGTGGGGCCTGTCCTTACCATAAGTGCTGGACAGACAGCCTACTTCCAATATTCCATCAAGGGCATAGCCCATTACAGCAACTTTAAATGCTGGCAAGGTCAAGAAACCACAGCAAGCTGTGACATACCATCACAAGGGAAAAAAGGGGCTGGAGAGTGGGCAGCTCTTCCATCCGATTCTTCCAAAAGACCCAGAATTCCCTGGGGCACACGTTCCCTGAGCTCAGGCCCATCCCATCCCCCATGTTTCCACCAGTCATCTCCTGGCCATGCCCCCATCAGTCAAGGCTCTCTTTCCCTAGGGAGGGGGCTCAAGAGGCCTTCATTTTGCAATTGGGTAGAGTAGGGACCACTACTCCACCTGAAAGGGGACAGGGAAAGGTTCCTGACGAGGAGGGAAAGAGTAGGGCTCACAACCTCTCTGGACATCTTCCCCATTGGGCATGGGACAACCAGGCCGCACTTTGCCGCTCTTAACAGGCGCTGTCAGTTCGGCTGAAACCTGCTTTCTACACACTGCAGGATATGTGAGTGTTCCTGGGTGGGTTTCCTTTCTGTCAGGTTTATTGTGAACTGTCTTTGCATTATTTTAAAACTGGTTCTTTCATCGCATGTGGATTGCGTGTGTTATTGCCGCCGCACCACCCCCACCTACACGTTTCCTAGTCAGCCTGCTAACAGAAATTCCCTGACACCTCCCTTATTCTGTCCAAAAGGAAAAAAAAAAATAGGTTTTGCCTTACGTTCTACTTTAGGTTTCATATAATAAAATATAAATAGGAAAAATACATCTCAAAGACTAAAAATTTCGAACAGAAACAAAACCATAAAATGCAGAAGTCGGGTATTTGTTGTAATATAAAGACCTATTATAGAATCTGCCGTCCTGCACTCTTGGTCACAGTATAAAATATCTAAATAGATTACACACCGTACGTGATTATTCACCTCCATGTACCATTAGAGATCAGATTTACCTTGGGATACGGTAAACGCATTAGAAGATGATAGTATATCAGCTTACCATTGTTTTAGTTATTGTAGAATCCCTGAAGGCTTCAACCAATATGATTTTTTCTGCTTCACAAATCATATCTAATTCTGTAATGTCCTTCAAAGTGATTCTGTCACTATAAAAATGCAATATAGGCCTCTGTGCAAAGAACGCAGTTATTACTCACATCTCCCGCTGCCTATACTACCAGTCTCTGCTGTACTGAAAAAAAAACGGCTACCCAAAGAATCTGCAGAATCCAACACTTCTGGAATATTCCTCAATGGTGTGCTGTGGTTTCTCCTCCAACACCTTCATTGTGGTTGAGACATGTAGTGATGTAGGGGCTGGCAGATCGAACACAATAATCTGAAAATCCTGGAATTGTGTGAATCTGGCATGGCAGGGGGTGTGTCCTATGCCTACATACTTTTGCTAATAGGTGTCCCTTGTTCCCATCTCAACAAGTTAGGAGGTGTGCATTAAGTCTTATGGTAGGTCCTTTGTATGTATGTGTGTGTATGTGTAAGTGAAAAAAGTGTGGCGCTAAAGAATAGTGTTGTGGGGTAAGTGACAGTGGTACCTAAAGGTGGAGATACATAACCCTGAAGTGTGTACCCAAATAATGGTGATACTATACGATGTGTAAAAAGACGGTCAAGTCTCTTCGTATAGCAACATTGAACTAAAAGATATGGGAAAATGAGTACAACTTAAATAAACAAGTGTGTGGACACATATAAACAGTGAAAAAAACGTGTATGTATTAAGTGTATCAGTTTTTGGGGTGGAGTAACCTAACCCAAAAGACGGTTCAAAATTGAATCACAATAAGTAAATAGGGAAAGATTACAGCAATGTAGTGTGTGTGTGTGGGAGGGAGGGGGGGGGGGTCTAAAAAAGTCAGTCACCTTATAATTCTTCCAAGTTTATTTGAAGGAAACTTATTAACACTTAAAGGGAAGAGAGTGAGGGAAAGTGGATACCCACAGATATCACTCTGGTTGCATCTTCTGAACATTTAAAACTTGCAGCAACAATGATTAAAGGCCCAAAGCACCTCTGAGGTGTCAGGCTGATTACTTGGTATTGGGTGTTGGGGCTTGAATGTAGACTAAGGAAATAATGTGTCAGAAGATAAGGTTCCGGTGTATGGTCCTCCCATTTAGTCAAGTCAATATCAGTCTCCAGCATATGGTCCTCCATTTCAGCCAAGTCAGCACCTGTAAGGAAACCAGTGGTGATCATCTGGCTCGCGTTCGCGTGCATGCGCACACACACGGGCGACTGCGAACACCCGTGTGTGCTTATGCGCGTGCGCGGCAACCAGCGCGCAGGAGCACGTCTCTGGTACCAATTGGCGCCAGACAGCCTATTTGAGGAGTGCTCTAACCACTGTTCTGTGCTGACTGGTCTTTCAGCTGTGCTCCCGATACCCTGAACTTGTGATTTCCTGTCTGAATACCCATTGCTGACCTTGGCTCCCGTTTGACCCTGCTTCTGGATCCTTCTTATCTGATCTCTGGCTTGACCTCGGCTCTCCATTTGACCCTGCTTCTGGACTGTGTTTACTTGATCCCTGGCTCCTGATCCCAGCTTCTCATCTAACCTTGCTTTTGCCTGATGTCCTGATATCGTGCTGCCTGTCTTTTCTTGTGACCTCACTTCTGTGTCCTGTTTGGTTCAGCACTTCTGCAACTACAGTCCTGCGACTAGCTGCAACTTCCTGCAACAGGTCTCAGCTACAGGCACACGTGTTCCTCCTGACCCTTGGCTCCTTCTATTCCATCCTCAGCGGGACCTGGGCTGGAGATACAAGAGAGGCCGACCTCGTCAATTCAGTCTCCCTTCAGGTACGTGACAGCACCAGTCTCCGATGTATGGTTCTCCCTTTTGGCCAAGTCAGCACCAGTTTTAAATGAATAGTCCTCCCTTTTGGCCAAGTCAGCACCAGTCTCCAGTGTATAATGTTTCCTTTCAGTGTATGGCTCTCTCTTTTAGTCAAGTCAGCATCAGTCTCCAGTGTATGCTCCTTCCTTTTAGCCAAGTCAGCATCTGTCTCTGGTATGGTCCTTCTTTTTCAGCTAAGTCAGCATCAGTCTCTGGTGTATGGTTCTCCTATCAGTGTATGGTCCTCCTTTTCAGCCAAGTCAGCACCAGTCTCTGATGTATGGTCCACCCTTTAAGCCAAGTCAGCAATGGTTGCCAGCGTATGGTCCTCGCTTTCGGTCAAGTCAGCATCAATATCCAATGTATGGTCTTCCCTTTGAGCCAGGTCAGCACCAGTCTCTGGTGTATGGTCCTTCTGTTCAGTGTATGGTCCCCCATCGCCTAGGTTAAAACTAGTTACAACTGTAGGTTACAGTGGACCCAAGAGCCTCTTGGAAGCTTTCTTTCAAGGGGGACTTCCCAGAACATAACCCACAAGAAGCAGTAAGACCCAAATAGCTATTTCATCCTTAGTACAGCTGAATGGGCTACATTCTCCAGGGATAGACCAGGCTAATACATTTTCATAAATGGTGCTAACTCCTCTGACAGTGATTACTGAAGGTGCTCAACCGTAGCTGAAGCAATTGAATCTATAAGCTTTAGAAACACTTGTACTGTATAAGAATAAAACAAGATATTACTCTCTGGGCCAGGTTCCTGTACAGCCTGTTCTGACAGCATGTCCCCATTGACTTGAACAAGGCCAATGCTAAGGATCTTTAGTTGCATTGTACAGCTCCATACAAGTCTAGGACTCAGTACACCGGTGTGGCCAGCGCCAAATACATTTTTGTCAAATAGGTTTTTAGAATTGGGCCCCTTTCACACCTGAGCATTTTGTAACTCAACATGAAAAACGAATTGTTTTAAATAGTGCGTGCCTGTTCCCACCTGAGCACCCTATGGCTAGATGTCTGTCATTAAAAAAGAAAAAAATACAGGGTCTTCTTTTTAGGCAGATTTTGGTGTTTTTTTGGCCCACTAGTGGGTGATTTCCTGAAAGGCAAATAGGCTGTTTACCTTACAAGGGAATGTTCTCCAATGTTTAGTGAAAGCGCTGCCTACCCCATCCTGTCACTACCTTTCCCCCAGCCCCTTCCTCGCTTCACCGCGTCCGCCTGTCCAATCCCACACTGCGCTGCCATTTAGGTCTGCTCAACCCCGCCCCACTCCAACTCCCTGCATTGCCCACAGTGTGCAGTGAAAGGGGATCTGTGAGCAGCTGGGCGGGAGATTTAATAAAAGTATAGCTGCCTAAGCCGCCCAAGGAGAATCAGCCTGAATGGGGGAGGCATAATTGGGGAGCAATCCTTTTGCCCCCACCACCTTTCGCTCTGCCCTCCCCCCTCTCTACTTCCTCTCTCCCCTTCTTACCCCCCCACCCACCCACACACTCTCCTCTTTTGCTCCATCCTCTCTCTCCCCCCCCCATTCTTCTTCCCCCTTTCACTCTTTCATCTACCTTTCTCTTATCCTCCTCCTCTCCCTCTCTCTTCCTCCCTCCTATCTCCTCTCTTTAGCCCCTCTATTTTTTTTCTCCCATCTCCCTCCCCCCCCCCAACAGTCTCTCTTCTTTTCGTCAGTCCTCACCCACCTCTCTCCCTTCTTTTGTCCCCCTCTTTTTCTCACTTTCTCTCCCTCCTCTCCATCATTTTCTCCCCTTATATATTTTCTCATCCTTTCTCTCTCGCCCCCCCCTCTCTTATTCCCCCTTCTCTTTCTCCCCCTCACTCTCTCTATCTACCCTCTACCTCCCCCCAGCTTTTGTTTCCCTCTGTTTCTCTCTTGTTCCCATATCTATCTTTCTCCTCCCTCTTTTCCTTCCTTCCCCTTCCTCTCTCTTTCATCCACCTTCTTTCCCCCTCGTATTGCCCCTTCCTCTTTTCTTTTCCCCTCTCTCTCACTCCCCACCAACCCCTAAACTCTCCCCCCTTCCCCCCTCTTTCTTTCACCTTTCTCCTCTTTACCCCCCCCCTCTCTTTCTCTCTGTCCCTCTCCATTTTTCCTCCTTCCTCTATCTCCCTTTCTTCACTCTCTCTCATATCCCCCCTTTCCTTCCCCAGTCCTGTCCTGGGGGGGTTGTCAACCCTGTTTACCACCTCCCCAATCCAGTATTTCACCCTGTCCGTTGTTGGCTAGCCTTGGGATTAGAAGCGGCATAACATCAAATCTCCTGATCTCTACAATATGTAAGTCATCTCAAACTGTATTTATCCACTTTTACCACTTTAACCATGACCACTTTTCACCGTGGCACACATAGCATAGCTTCTAGCAACGAATCAGTGAGCCACATTGTGTGCTGTAACCTCTAGCAACCAGTCAGTGATGATAATGATATGATAATGATATGCTGTAACCTTTGGCAACCAATTGCGGTGGCTGCCTGATTTGCTGCAGTAAACTGATTTTAAGTCTAGCTGCTATTTATTGTATGTCTCAGAGCACCAGGGTGATCTTTATCGTTGGGCAAAAGGGGTCTGTTTTTTATGATGTTGGGGTTGGAGAGTGAAATTGCATGGAGGGGGCCCCAAGAAAATGTTTGCCCAGGGTCCAGTTAATATTAAAGTGGGCCCTGACTGTGTGTAAGAACATAGCCACCCTGCCTTGGTCCCACCATATGAAGGAACGTAGCCCTCTGCCTTGGTCCCACCATATGTAGGAACGTAGTCCCCTGCCTTGGTCCCACCATATGTAGGAACGTAGCCCCCCTGCCTTGGTCCCACCATATGTAGGAACATAGTCCCCTGCCTTGGTCCCACCATATGTAGGAACGTAGCTCCCTATCTTGGTCCCACCATATGTAGGAACATAACCCCCTATCTTGGTCCCACCATATGTAGGAACGTAGCTCCCTATCTTGGTCCCACCATATGTAGGAACGTAGCCCCCTGCCTTGGTCCCACCATATGTAGGAACGTAGCCCCCCTGCCTTGGTCCCACCATATGTAGGAACATAGTCCCCTGCCTTGGTCCCACCATATGTAGGAACGTAGCTCCCTATCTTGGTCCCACCATATGTAGGAACGTAGCCCCCTATCTTGGTCCCACCATATGTAGGAACATAACCCCCTATCTTGGTCCTACCATATGTAGGAACGTAGCTCCCTATCTTGGTCCCACCATATGTAGGAACGTAGCCCCCTATCTTGGTCCCACCATATGTAGGAACATAATCCCCTATCTTGGTCCCACCATATGTAGGAACGTTGCACCCTGCCTTGGTCCCACCATATGTAGGAACATAACCCCCTATCTTGGTCCCACCATATGTAGGAACGTTGCACCCTGCCTTGGTCCCACCATATGTAGGAACATAACCCCCTATCTTGGTCCCACCATATGTAGGAACATAACCCCCTATCTTGGTCCCACCATGTGTAGGAACGTTGCACCCTGCCTTGGTCCCACCATATGTAGGAACATAACCCCCTATCTTGGTCCCACCATATGTAGGAACGTTGCACCCTGCCTTGGTCCCACCATATGTAGGAACGTAGCCCCCTATCTTGGTCCCACCATATGTAGGAACGTAGCCCCCCTGCCTTGGTCCCACTATATGTAGAAATGTAACCCCCCCCCCCCCGTCTTGGTTCAACTTTATGTAGGAACATAGTTACCATCTCTTGCTCACTCCCAAGATGGACTATGGGCTACGAGATGTATAGTGTGCATAGAGCAATGCACATGACTGCAACTGATGTGCACTGCACCTTCCAGACCAACGGAGGTGACGCAGAAAAAGCGAGGTTCAGGAGCTCACGGAGGACATTACAAGGGAGCAGAAAATTTCATGAAAATAGATTACTACGTTCAGTAGTGGATGTATATGGATTATTTTTTAGAGAAGAAGGATATTACAGTATATAATGCAACTGAGGTGGAGGTTAGAGTGGTGGAGTTTTGGTGGCAGTGGGGGTGGGGTTGGGATTTAGCAAACGTTAATAAAAGGTTACAACTGTTCTTTAGTTTTAAACTGCAAAAAAAAAAAGTTCTTCATATTAACTTTTACCAAAAGTGAGGTTACTCTTTGAAGAGAATGAGGTAATGTCTCTGAGAACTTTATGTGCATTCAGAAAAAAAAAAAACAGCGGAGATCATTTTTTTAACTGATTTAAAAGTTCCATAATGTTTAATAAAACGGCATAAATTGCTAATGGCCTTTCATTTCCAGCCATAATTTGGATAGAAAGAATTATTTTCCGCCAGTACTTAACAATTACTATACTGAAGGATCAGATCTGATAGCCGGACCCTCATCGAGAATCCATCTCCAACAATGGAAATGAACATCTCCTCCCATGTGGAATATTCTTATTTCTTTCAGTTGAAGTGGATGGAGACGGCTCCAGGAAAGATCTACGATGGTGAAGGAATTCAGAGTGAAATATGGAAAATACATTTCAGCACCGAGATCTCGGCCGGCCGCTAATAATAAAAGTGGGGGATGGTTCCATTTCAACTCTGGTCAGTGTGGCTCCAATGAGATAAATATAATGTTTGAGGAGAGTTAAATATGAACTCCAGGTATGGCTTTTTCATACTTAGTTACATTGGTACAGTTTGAAGCAACTACACTATATTACCAAAAGTATTGGGACGCCTGCCTTTACACACACATGAACTTTAATGGCATCCCAGTCTTAGTCCGTAGGGTTCAATATTGAGTTGGCTCCGCCCTTTGTAGCTATAACAGCTTCACCTCTTCTGGGAAGGCCGTCCACAAGGTTTAGGAGTGTGTCTATGGGAATGTTTGACCATTCTTCCAGAAGCGCATTTGTGAGGTCAGGCACTGATGTTGGATGAGAAGGCCTGGCTCGCAGTCTCCGCTGTAATTCACCTCAAAGGTGTTGCCAGTCAAGTTCCTCCACCCCAATCTCGCTCATCCATGTCTTTATGGACCTTGCTTTGTGAACTGGTCCAAAGCATTTGGTGGAGGGGGGGATTATGGTGTGGGGGGAGGGGGGGATTATGGTGTGGGGGGAGGGGGGGATTATGGTGTGGGGGGAGGGGGGATTATGGTGGGGGGGAGGGGGGATTATGGTGTGGGGTTGTTTTCAGAGGTTGCGTTTGGCCCCTCAGTTCCAGTGAAGGGAACTCTTAAGGCATTAGCATACCAAGACATTTTGGACAATGTCATGCTCCCAACCTTGTGGGGACAGTTTGGGGATGGCACTTCCTGTTCCAACATGACAGCGCACCAGTGCACAAAGCAAGGTCCATAAAGACAATCATGAGCGAGTTTGGGGTGGAGGAACTTGACTGGCCTGCACAGAGCCCTGACCTCAACCTGACAGAACACCTTTGGGGTGAATTAGAGGGGAGACTGTGAGCCAGGCCTTCTTGTCCAACATCAGTGCCTGACCTCACAAATGTGCTTCTGGAAGAATGGTCAAACATTCCCATAGACACCCTCCTAAACCTTGTGGACGGCCTTCCCAGAAGAGTTGAAGCTCAATATTGAACCCTACGGACTAATACTGGGATGACATTAAAGTTCATGTGCGTGTAAAGGCAGGCGTCCCAATACTTTTGGTAATATAGTGTATGTATGTATATACCATACCTGTGGGATCTCTCTAGAAGCTGGAAATCACTGTAGTAGACACCACTACTCCTCAGTTACTACTTATCTCCACTAGCTTCTAGGTCCTGTCCTGCTGCATTCTGAGCACTGGAGGTCTTCTGATGGACAGAGACACAATTAAGAGATTGCTTTGCACTTTCTCAATAAATGCAAAGCGTTCTTTGATTCCTATAGGTGGAGAGGTGGGGCTGTGACATCACAATCTCCACCTCATCCAATCGGAGAATGGCCACACTCCTGTGTTAGGAATGCAGCAGAGCAGACTCTCGGCACGGGACGTGGAAGCTAGCGGAGATCACTGTAGTAGAGGTGTAGTATATACAGTAGTATATACAGTGATTTCCTGTATCTAGGGGGATCCCACAGGTGTGATGTATGTAACTAATTAACAATATGCCATACCTGGAGTTCTTCTTTAACTGTGTTGCCTTCATACATTTGGTCATCACTGGACCACAAGAAGCAGGTCGGGTTTAAAGTAAAATTGTGTACTTCTGAGGTGCATTCTGTGGTCACAAATTGAATTTCTTCTTTCTACTGGTCGTAATTGATAAGGTTTAAAGTAAAAGTCTATTTTTAGTTTTTGGATAGAACCTCTGTCATGTTTTCACTGCTATGGACTTTCACTTCCCAGCAAGCAGTAAGGATTCAGTATTTATTGTTTTGAGTTGAGCAGTTGTGGTGTAGTGTGGATGTCTATCACCATGATTTTCAGCTTCTAGAGCAGCCATTCTCAACCAGGTTTCCAATAGAGCCCTAGGGTTCCATTAGAAGCTGCTAGGGGTCCCTTGATGTGTGACTGGCTGACCTCCCATTATAGGTCCCTGCTAGGTATAGGCAAACGGTTCTGCCCAAGCATGAGTTCGGGCCGAACCTTTGCCTGTTTGGCCATTTGCCGAACACCCAAATTTGCAGGGTGTTCGCCCCGACGAACACCCTGCAATGCACTGAGCTCTGCATAGTGCATTCTGCTCCCTGATTGGGCAAAGCTTTGCCCAATCAGGGCACAGTGTGAGCTGGTTGTTAAGGAGGGGGGCCGGGAAGCCACCCGCTGTGTTCTTAACAACCGATATGTAATCATCTGTCAATGGGTTTCCCCGCTGACAGCTGAATAAAAAAAAAAAAAGTGCCGGTAAAGAAAAAAATGGTGTTGGATCCCCCCCCTCCACCACCACAGTCTATACCAGGCCCTTCAGGTCTGGTATAGATTTTAAGGGGAACCCCATGCAAAAAAAATAAAAACGGTGTGAGGACCCCCTCAAAATCCATGGCAGACCCTTTATCGGAGCATGCATCCCGGCAGATCAGGAAAGGGGGGGGGGGGCGGACAGGTGAGCGCCTCCCCTCCTGAACGCTCCGCCTCCAGGGAGGCCTCCTGCCATCTGCCCGCTCTGCGCTTTGACATTTCTGATATATGCAAGGGGCGGGGCCACCCGACTACGTCACCCGGTGGCACCGCCCCATCAGGCATTTGTAACTGCAAGTGATTTTACATGGGATTTGACTCGTTTTTTTTTCTTTAGAAATGTCATTTTTGCTGCAGCATGTTTTATGCATGCTACAGATGCACCACTTTACAGACACATTAAGGGGACCCCCCAGACACTATATTTAAAGGGAATTTTTTATTGTTGCACTTTAAGTATCATTAAAATCACTGCTCCTGAAAATACAATTGTTTAAAAAAAAATGTATTTTATTGATACATGTCCCCGAGGGCAGTACTCAGACCCCCCATGCTGGGGGCAAGGGGCAATTTTCCGCATTGACCTCAGATAAATTGGTATTAGTAAGGGTTTCCTAAGACCTGAGAATTATTTTAGGGATTCCTATGGGGTAAAAAGGTTGAGAAAGGGTGCTCTAGTGGGATCCCACAGGTATGATATATAGATAGTTACACGGGTCCAAGCTGGAACAATGTATCCATGTAAATATATCCATACCTGGAATTCTTCTTTAGGCCCAAAAGATGTTGTCACACGTACCCTTGCCATTGGGTGACTCTTCAATGCTCTTGCACTGGAAGATATTTTTAGATTTTAGAAAGGGAGATCTGCTGTAATTATTATCTTTCTATGGAGTTACATCGCAATCCCAATGTTCATCATCCATGGAGGCCCAGGACGGCCATCGTCGCGGAAGATCTATTTGCTACACTATTTTTCTTTACCTTCTCAGAAAGCTGGAAACCTTCCAGCATACAAAAGCCTCTGTTAGCCGTGTTGTGTGAACATAGTTGGCTAAGCACAGCATTAAGGTTATTAATCATCTCTCCAAATATTTACCATCCATGTTACCATCAACTTCATGTTTGCAGCTGTTTCCTATCTCTCTTTACTCAATATTTAATTATCGGGAAGTAATAGCACTCGTTCCTTCTACTGATTTATCTCTATCCGAGGTCTGCATACACGAGGACAGATGACTCCTGCGACTTTCCCAACTTTCAAAGTCAATGTGTACAATAGTAGTATGATGGGAAGGTGTATGAGGGATGTCACCCGGTGACTCTCATACTTTGATGAGGTCACGTTAACAAAAAAAGGTGTACCAGCAATCATCTCTTGGAGCTTTGTTCGGGAATACTCCATCTGAATTGACTTGCATTTCAATGCACACTCCCATCATATCTGCTACACAACATTCCAAGGTTTGATTCTGTGTCTTAAATGCCCTAAATGTTTTGTTTTCATCCAATATATATACAGAATATGATCAGTGAATATATTATAAAAGGAGGTTCAGGTCCATGTACGTGCCCTATATGTACAGTATCTCACAAAAGTAAGTACACCCCTCACATTTGTGTAAATCTTTTCTTCTATCTTTTCATGTGACAACACTGAAGAAATGACACTTGTCTACAATGTAAAGTAGTGAGTGTACAGCTTGTATAACAGTGTAAATTTGCTGTCCCCTCAAAATAACTCAACACACAGCCATTAATGTCTAAACCGCTGGCAACAAAAGTCAGTACACCCCTAAGTGAAAATCTCCAAATTGGGCCCAAAGTGTCAATATTTTGTGTGGCCACCATTATTTTCCAGCACTGCCTTAACCCTCTTGGGCATGGAGGTCACCAGAGCTTCACAGGTTGTCACTGGAGTCCTCTTCCCCTCCTCCATGATGACATCACAGAGCTGGTGGATGTTAGAGACCTTGCGCTCCTCCACCTTCCGTTTGAGGATGTCCCACAGATGATCAATAGGGTTTAGGTCTGGAGACATGCTTGGCCAGTCCATCACCCTCAGCTTCTTTAGCAAGGCAGTGGTGGTCTTGGAGGTGTGTTTGGGGTGGTTATCATGTTGGAATACTGCCCTGTGGTCCAGTCTCTGAAGGGAGGGGATCATGCTCTGCTTCAGTACATCACAGTACATATTGGCATTCATGGTTCCCTCAATGATCTGTAGCTCCCCAGTGCTGGCAGGACTCATGCAGCCCCAGACCATGACACTCCCACCACCATGCTTGACTGTAGACAAGACACACTTGTCTTTGTCCTCCTCACCTGGTTGCCCCCACACACGCTTGTCACCATCTGAACCAAATAAGTTTATCTTGGTCTCATCAGACCACAGGACATGGTTCCAGTAACCCATGTCCTTAGTCTGCTTGTCTTCAGCAAACTGTTTGCGGCCTTTCTTGTGCACCATCTTTAGAAGAGGCTTCTGGGACGACAGCCATGCAGACCAATTTGATGCAGTGTGCGGCGTATGGTCTGAGCACTTTGAGGGGACAGCAAATTTACACTGTTATACAAGCTGTACACTCACTACTTTACATTGTAGCAAAGCGTCATTTCATCAGTGTTGTCACATGAAAATATATAATAAAAAATATACAAAAATGTGAGGGGTGTACTCACTTTTGTGAGATACTGTATATAATTGTGTTTACTAGTTCCAGTCAATGGGGGTAAAAGGGCACATATAGCATATTGAGAAGAGGGGTTATGGCAGCCTTCATATTTATCTCATCACTCCACTTTCTGCTTTTCCCACTTTCTTTTACCACTCTTTTACTACCCACTTACCCCTCTCCTCAGCAGTCTTCCCCCTTTCCATTTACCCCTCCTCTCACCACACTTCTTCCCCACCCACTCACCCTTCCCCTCACCAGTTCCCCCCCCCCCCCGCCTCATCACTCTTCCCCCCCACCCACCCATGCCCTCACCATTCTATCCCTCATTCACCCCTGCCCCCACCACTCTTCCCTTTACCCACCCCTGCCCTCACCACTCTTGCCACCATTAACACCTGCCCCCACCACTCTTCAACTCGAATCAATCCTGCCATCACCACTCTTCCCCTGTTTCACCCCTGCCCTCACCACTCTTGCACCCACCCATGCCCTCACCATATTTGCCCCCCAGCCATCCACCCATGCCCCCCCCCACTCTTGCCCCCACCAACCCCTGCCCTAACCACTCTTGCCCCCACTCACCCCTGCTCTTACCACTCCCCCCCCACTGCACAAACCATCCGCCACACGCATCTGTGCCTGCATAATTTCAAACCCACCAAGATCTTCTATCACCACTGCATACATATACCACTTCAATCCATCTGCTTTCTTACCACAACAGCTTCCATCATCCTAACCCCACCCCCATCCTTGCCAGTTCTGGACTGGGCACACTTTTGCTAGTGTAAAACATTTTTTTTTCAAAACATTAACCATAAAAAGGCTGCAGATTCTATTTGGGTCTAGGGGAGTCGATGGAGTCATTGTCACGTCTACAATACCTGTTATACATAATAAATCTGCTCATACAGAGCCTGGCGGGTCTGGAGAAGGCATTGAGTCATTGGTGATATAACTGATGTCAGGAGGGACGTGTTCTTTGGAAGATTTACGACTCTTAAGTGCTGGCAATGTTGTATTTCAGAAAACATCATGATAAAGCAGCCACTGTCCCTCACAATATATCCCACTAATAGATCACCAGAGGACAGCTTAGAAGACTTCAATGTCCAAGCTTGTGCATGCTCTTCTCATTATTGGTGGCATGGGGGGGCATATAAAATGGGACTTTTTTTTCATGTTTTTTAAGGTGACTCTTGTCTCAGGCACTCTTATCTTATCTAAGTGTGAGAAGAGTCAGCATTGAGTGATATAGTACCCTACAGCCGGGATGTTTGCGACTTCTTTTTGCCATGGCTGTGATGCGGCTGCCATTTTTGTGCCAGTCCAAGCTGTCACCGAGCGGCTCATCCTGTTCCAAGATAGGACCCCCAACCCCGATGATTGATACCATTTGTGTACCCAGTGACCAGAGGCAGGAGAGGGTGAAACATACCTCTCATGATGGCACATTTCTGATAGGCTTCCCTGAAAGGTAGGATGAGGACCTACATGGACAGTCTTTTGATAAACAAGTTCATACAAGTCTAGAATCCACCTCCTGACCCCCCGATGGCATGGTGGCACCTCCAGAGACGGGGGTGGGCCAGCATTACACCCCAGTCACTTTCTGTCTTTTGAGAAGTTTTATTGGTAGAGAATTGGTACTTGGACTTTATAGGCACTGAGGTACACAATGTTAAAGCGGAGGTCCAGCCGCAACTACAAACACTTTAGCTGATGATTTTTAATAAGGGCACTTACCTGTCCAGCGAGCCCGCGATGTCAGCCCCCTCCCACCGAGGCTGATCGGATCGGGTGCGGGTGCCCCCATCCTAACTAAGGGAAACAGGCAGTGGAGCCTTGTGTCTTCACTGCCCGTTTACTACTGCGCATGCGCGAGTCGCGCGGCGCTTTGTGCACGGCCCTTTGGTTTCCTGGGACACACACATGTCCCAGAAGGCAACGGGGCCACTCACCGAGGAGAAGGAAGTGAAGGAGCAACGCCGCGGAATAGGAAGAGGCAGATTAGAAAGACTGCCTAGCAACAGGCATTTCTGGTCATTTTTAATTTTAGGGTGGACCTCTGCTTTAAGATTAAAAATGTTTTTATTATAAATTGATTAATAATGGAAAACAATCAGACAGACAATGATTGAAAAACTTTGCAAAGTAAAGGTTGCCTAGATACTGATACCGCACACAACTCATACACCAAGGAATGGATCCTGAATAGTAATAACAACATTTTGTTGCAATAGCAAATGATTTTTGTATCAGTCTTTGGTGGGAGTTGGTTCTGTTTTGCAGTAGCTTGGCTCTACATGTTACGCGTATATATATATGCTTCTTCAGGAGCTTAGGCATCCATTAATGCGTTCATCACACAGTATAACACAAATATAGTGGTTTAAAATCAACATAGGTGTATGGTTAAGTACAGTATAAATGGGAAATATTACTGCGCTAACTCAAAAAATGAAAAGTAAAAAGCTGCTTGGGCTTGGCTTTCTGCTTCCCACATTGCCCTTCCTTTTATACTCTGTGATCACAGTTTTTATTCTTACTGATGTATATTGGTTTTTATCGTAAAAACCCCACTTTTTTGACCTACACCATATGGAGGCATTTTTTCTTTCTATAACCTTCCGGACAAGAGTTTTTTTTGTCCGTCCAGTCTGGCCTTCAACACCTGAGTTCCAGCCTTGGTGTTCCCCACATCCAAGTTCCGGTTTGGCGGTTACCTGCACACCTTTAGGAGTCGTGTTCGGAGGTCCTGGGTTCCATGGAGATTTGTCGATTTGCCGGTCTTGGCACCCTCGCTTTACTGACTCGTTGTCGCTGACATTCGAGTCCACCTGTTCCGGTAAGAGTAGATATACTTCTCCTTTTGGTTGAAGATGTACCACCCCTGATGCTCTACGTGCCGGACAGTGCCAGTGTATTCCATCCCTGATTAGCCACCATTTGGTGGTGGACTCACACCAGTCCTTCCCAGGACCTTTACACTCATTGTACTTTCTTCACTCACATTTCTATCCCTTTTCAATTTTTTGTATGATTGATTTCTCATCACCCATTTATTATGTGCATAAAGCCATAGGTGTATGGTTGCTCACTATCCTCCGCCACTCGCGTGATCACAGAACGTGATCATACCCATAACACTATCACATTCTGTGATCACGCGAGCGGCGGAGGATCGTGAGCAACCATACACCTATGATATGTTGACTTTCAACCACTATATTTTATAAGGAACACATTTCTCCTCAGAGAGCCATCTGCAGCTCCAAATATTATCTAGGAGTCACAGGCTTGTGACATACCTTTCCTTTACCCATCTTACTATATTGTGGTAACCGCATAATAACTCTTCAACTGGGAATTGTTATTATTATTATGGAATAGTCACCGCCTTGATGTCACGTACCTGTTACATCCGCCTTAGCCCTGGATATCTACCTATTTTGTTATCTACCTTGTTGCCTAACCCTGTGTGATGAGCGCATTAATGGAAGCCTAAGCTCCTGAAGAAGCGTAGATATACGCGTAACATGTCTGGAGCCAAGAGCCAAGGAGCCTAGAGCCAAGCTACTGCAAAACAGGACCAACTCCCACCAAGACTGATAGAAAAACCATTTGCTATTGCAACAAGAATGTTGTTATTACTATTCAGGATCCATTCCTTGGTGTATGAGTTGTGTGCGGTATCAGTATCTAGGCAACCTTTACTTTGCAAAGTTTTTTTTAATCATTGTCTGTCTGATTGTTTTTCATTTTTTAATCCATTTATAATAAAAACATTTTTAATTTTAACATTGTTTACCTCAGTGCCTATAAAGTCCAAGTACCAATTCTCTATCCATATCTACAATTAAGGGGCATGGTGCATATTTTGATATCCACAGTGCCATCCTGTGGTGATACCTTGAACTAATCCTTCTCAGTAGAGGTTCTATTGGTCAACACATACAAGGAGGCAAGAGTTGGGGGTCCCAGATACCCAAGCAGATCACTTACAAAGTTCTTGTTAGGGTCCGGATCTGAACCTGCAAGCTTAGTGGTGTCCGTCTCTTGGCTCTTCTTGCTGTGCCACCTGAGCTGCTGGAAAGCTCCGTGTCTAATCTCTTAGGACAATCTTGCCTTGCCTCTTGTTTCTGGTGAGCCTTGACCTCTTTGCTCCTCCTCTAAACTTCCCATGCCTCTGTAGTTACTGTTTGCCTTACTATTGTGCTCTCTCCAGCCGATATCTTGCTCCTACCTGCAGTTGTCCTTATCTCCACTACCATTTGATATCTACCTTTAGCTTGACTATGCTTCTGCTTAATCCCTACCTGCAACCACTTTAGCTTGTCTACTGTGTACACTTGATCCCTACCTGCTATATCTGCTACTGGACCCCAGCTTGCTCACCTCGTGGTGGGGCAATCCTGAGGACCATGACCTGGTATTAGCATGCAGCAAAATCCATCTCCACTCCACCATCAGGAGCTCTGGTGAATACGGTTAATGCTTAGACCCCGCACCTCAGGTGAACCCACGTTATCCGCCAGGGTGACCTGCTTGTGTATTTATCCTGCTGGTCAGTTGGAACCTCTCTACTGTTATAGCTACTGGTCTCCGAGCCTGACCCCTGACTGTGACCTTTCTCCAGGTCCATGTTCAGCTTCAAAGTGTCTGGACCTTTGAGCTGATCTGGCAACACTGTTCCTGGGCTTCCGTCCAAGATTGTCACCTGGCTCCTGAAAGAAACCAGCCTTCATTCTTTCCTTTCTCCAGCAAGTTCCTCCTCTAGGGTCTTGATCTTGGCACAGTTTTCCCCATCAACAGGCAGGACAGCCTTCAGGACCACTTCAGGTCTATCTCCTTGTCCATAGCACATGTTAGGCTCCACACAGACTATGGGTCTAACAGATCAGGTCGCTCCAGCAGCACCACCCTGGGCCACAGCCTGGGGGAAAAGAGAGATCACAAGGCCTACCCTAAATATTTATAGCATGCACCAGTAGTGATAAACCTCCTACTGCGTTGACTAAAGGAAATATAAGTTTTCATAACTCAGTCTTGTTGTGAAATCTCATACTATTGCAGTGGCACCAGTGAGAAATCACAGCTTCACTGAATTTAGGGGAAGACCAAGTGAAGAAATAAACGATAAAATAAGTCCTGGCTGACTACCACCCAGCACAACTACATTTTAAGGAGTATCTATGGGATGTATAATCTGAACAAAGCAGGTGAAATGCAGGACAGAAGAATGTGAACTTCAGGTCTAATCATAGTTGCCAACCTTTTTAAAATGATTCCCAGGGAAACCTTTTTTTTCCTGTGTATCTAGGAGGCCATTGTGGGCAGAGAGTGAGCTTTAAGTACTCCAGTTTGGTCCCGCACTCTAAAGACATGCTGGTAGATTCATTGGCTCCTTGAGAGCAGAGAATGTACAATATACTCTATGTGTAAAGCGCTGCGTAAATTGACAGCACTATAAAAGAACCTGAAATAAATATATAACAACATTGTATATTCAGTACAAGGGTCAGCAGTAGGGATTAGCTTCGAGTTCGAGTCGAACTCATGTTCGACTCGAACATCGGCTGTTCGCCGAACAGCGAACAATTTGGGGTATTTAAATTAGAAAATTAGAAAGTCGTGGAACACCCTTTTATAAGTCTATGGGAGGAAGGAAGATAGAAGAAAGAAGAAGCATTTAAATAAAGGAAATGTCAAAAACTGTCTCTTGTCATTTTTAGCATTTTTGACAGTTTTTTAGTAAAATGGTAGGGGTACCCCTTACCATTTCACACTATGGGGAGGGCCGGGATCTGGGTGTCCCCTTGTTAAAGGGGGCTTCCAGATTCCGATAAGCCCCCCATCCGCAGACCCCCACAACCACCGGGCAAGGGTTGTGGGGATGAGGCCCTTGTCCCCATCAACATGGGGACAAGGTGTTTTGGGGGGCTACCTCAAAGCACCCTCCCAATGTTGAGGGCATGTGGCCTGGTACGGTTCAGGAGGGGGGGGCGCTCTCTCGTCCCCCCCTCTTTTCCTGCGGCCTGCCAGATTGCGTGCTCGGATAAGGGTCTGGTATGGATTTTTGGGGGGACCCCACGCCATTTTTTAAAAAAATTTTGGCCAGGGTTCCCCTTAATATCCATACCAGACCTGAAGGGCCTGGTATGGAATTTAGGGGGACCCCCACGCCAGTTTTTTTTAAATTTTGGTTCGGGGTTCCCCTGTGGGGAATTCCCATGCCGTTCTTATCAATGAACTTCTATGTGTATTGTCGGACCGGCAATGCAATAGCCGCGAGTAGTTTTAAATGACTTTTTTTCCTTTGAAATGTCATTTTGCTGTCAGACTGTTCTAAACACGGGAAACATGCGCCCCTTTACAGGCATACTATAGACACCCCCCAGCTACGAAATTTAAAGGGATATTACACTTTTATTGTTTCACTTTAAGCATTATTAAAATCACTGCTCCCGAAAAAACGTCAGTTTTTAAAACTTTTTTTTTGCATTGATCCATGTCCCCTGGGGCAGGACCCGGGTCCCCAAACGCTTTTTATGACAATAACTTATAAGCCTTTAAAATTAGCACTTTTGATTATTCATGTTCGTGTCCCATAGACTTTAACGGTGTTCGCGTGTTCGAACAAATTTTTTGCCTGTTCACAAGTTCTGGTGCGAACCGAACAGGGGGGTGTTCCGCTCATCCCTAATCAGGAGTATAACGTGCAGCAAAGAGTATATATATATGACAGGGACCAGGGGTATAATACACAACATGGTGTATACAGTGCAAGGGTCAAGGGTATAACATACATACAGAATGTATAGTGCAGAGATAAGGAGTATAACATACAAAACTGTGAATGCACTCCATAAGGTCACAAGTAAAACATACAATGTAGCGTATACAGTGCAGGGGTCAGGAGTATAATAGACAACTAAGTGTATACAACACAGGAGTCAGGGGTATAACGTACAACATTGTGTAAACAGTGCAGAGTTCAGCAGTATAATCTACAACATAGCGTTACAGTGCAGGGGGTATTATGTACAGAAGTATAGCATACATCATAGCATATAGAGTATGGAGGTTAGAAGTACGATGTACAACACAGTGTATGCAGTGCAGAGAGCAGGAGTATATTGCACGATTAAAGTGTACATAGTGCAGGGGCCAGGATTATAATGTACAATGTAGTGTATACAGTGCATAATGTACAGCATAGTGAATGCAGTGCAGGGGTTAGCAGTATAGTGTACAACATAATAAATGCAGCACAAGCATCAAAAGTATAGTGTACAGCATAGCATTCACAGTGTAGGGGTTAGAAGTATAATATACAACATAGTGCTTTCAGTGCAGGAGTTAAGAGTTTAATGTACAACACAGTGTATACAATACAGGGTTTAGGAGTTAACATGTACAATATAGTGAATGCAGTGTAAGGGTCAGGACTATGTAAGATACAGCACTGTGTACAGAGTGCGGGGGTCAGTAATATTGTTCCCCTTATTGTTGGTCAGTAAGAGGGATATACAGTGCCTTGAAAAAGTATTCACACCCCTTGAAATTTCCCACATGTTGTCATGTTACAACCAAAAACATAAATGTATTTTATTGGGATTTTATGTGATAGACCAACACAAAGTGTCACATAATTGTGATGTGGAAGGAAAATGATAAATGATACAAATAAATATGTGAAAAGTGTGGGGGGGGGGGGGGCATTTGTATTCAGACCCCTTTACTCTGATACCCCTAACTAAATTCTAGTGTATGCGGTCACAGCACCGGTCTCTGCTAGATCGGACGGCGCATCCCTATGTTTCCTCTCAACTACTTGAGGCATTACAATGATAAAGCCCCTGCTTTCCCTCTCATGGATACCTGATGTTACATTCTTTTGAGAGGTTCCAGGCTGTGGCCGGCTGCTGTTTCCAATTCAGTTCAGACACTTTTTACCTGTGATCGAATTGCGATCATCTGTATACAATTACTATTGGCAGTTTTATGCAACCTTACCATACTCAATTGAATCTCTAGCTCCTGAGGAAGCGTTCTGTGTAACGCGAAACATGTAGAGCAACTAGAGAACATTTCACCGTGGATCACCAAACCTGCTGCACCCTGTTTGCTATAACCATGTGACTGTCTACTGTTCAATGCCCAGGGGAAGTATTTCTCCTCTATATGGACTAAGTGATATGTTTGTACATTTATAATCTCCCTAATGCTACATAAGCTTGCAGGATAGGATCCATACGGTGTATTATTATTATTAGGGTTTATATCTAGCCTGATTTGTTTTTAATAATTTATGTTTGTCCATTGTCTCTTTATATTTTTCTAATAAAATACCCCTATCAAATTTACTTTTTTGTAGTTTAATACTATTGTGCCTTCAAAGTCCCATTCCTAGATTCTATCTATTCACAATCCTAAAATCTAGAGGAACCAATTGTCTTCAGAAGTCACCTAATTAGTAAATAGAGTCCACCTGTGTGTCATTTAATCTCAGTATAAATACAGCTGTTCTGTGAAGCCCTCAGAGGTTTGTTAGAGAACCTTAGTGAACAAACAGCATCATGAAGGCCAAGGAACACACCAGACAGGTCAGGGATAAAGTTGTGGAGAAGTATAAAGCAGGGTTAGGTTATAAAAAAATCTCCCAAGCTTTGATCATCTCACGGAGCTCTGTTCAATCCATCATCGGAAAATGGAAAGAGTATGGCACAACTGCAAACCTACCAAGACATGGCCGTCCACCTAAACTGACCGGCCGGGCAAGGAGAGCATTCATCAGAGAAGAGCCAAGAGGTCCATGGTAACTGTGGAGGAGCTGCAGAGATCCACAGCTCAGGTGGGAGAATCTGTCCACAGGACAACTATTAGTCGTGTTCTCCACAAATCTGCCCTTTATGGAAGAGTGACAAGAAGAAAGACATTGGTGAAAGAAAGTCATAAGAAGTCCTGTTTGTAGTTTGTGAGAAGCCATGTGGAGGACACAGCAAACATGTGGAAGAAGGTGATCTGGTCACATGAGACCAAAATTCAACTTTATGGCCTAAAAGCAAAACGCTATGTGTGGGGAAAACTAACACTGCACATCACCCTGAACACACCATCCCCACCGTGAAACATGGTGGTGGCAGCATCATGTGGTGGGGATACTTTTCTTCAGCAGGGACAGGGAAGCTGGTCAGAGTTGATGGGAAAATGGATGGAGACAAATACAGGACAATCTTAGAAGAAAACCTGTTAGAGTCTACAAAAGACTTGAGACTGGGGCGGAGGTTCACCTTCCAGCAGGACAACGACCCGAAACATCCAGCCAGAGCTACAATGGAATGGTTTAGATCAAAGCATATTCATGTGTTAGAATGGCCCAGTCACAGTCCAGACCTAAATCACATTGAGAATCTGTGGCAAGACTTGAAAATTGCTGTTCACAGACGCTCTCCATCCAATCTGACAGAACTTGAGATATTTTACAAAGAAGAATGGGCAGAAATGTCCTCTCTAGATGTGCAAAGCTGGTAGAGACATCCCCAAAAAGACTTGTAGAGAAAGGGGGTTCTACAAAGTATTGACTCCGGGGAGCGCCATACAAATGCCCCCCCCCCACACTTTTCACATATTTATTTGTATCATTTATCATTTTCCTTCCACTTCACAATTATGTGACACTTTGTGTTGGTCTATCACATAAAATCCCAATAAAATACATTTACGTTTTTGGTTGTAACATTAAAAATGTGGGAAATGTCAGGGGGTATGAATACTTTTCTTAGGCACTGTAGTGTATAGAGGACCCCCGTGCCCGGGCACATAGTATAGAGAGCATACCAAGAAGGGCCTGAAATAAGAAGCTGTGTATCAGGCTGACTCGGCTTCTAATGAAAGCTGCAGATTTAAAATGACTCAAAACAACATTTGAAATGACATTAAGTAGAAAACGCTTCTGTGACTTTTTAGCGATTAGATTTGGATCCGGCCGGCCATGAATATGAAGTTTTGCTTTGCTGTCATCTCGGCTGCCATTAGTGCTTTTGGGGATTTTTTTTTTTTTTAAAACGGTTCATCTTTTCCTAATCTGGATAATAGTATCACTTTAAATGGCTGAAGTGACTCTGCAGGCATCTGTTAAAGCAGAAGCGTCCCCCTAAGTGAGCAATCATGGCTCTTTAATTCTCTCTCATTGTTATCCTGGTTAGAGAAGAGAATAACATTTCTTGTTCTCGTTCCCTCAATACGGCGAATCTCATTGTCAGATAAAATTGCCTTTCCGTTCCCCCGGTGTTCATCTACTCCTCGCTAACAATCTGCGACACAAATAACAAGCGTGCCTGGATTCTGCTGTGCTGGCAGACGCCGACTTACTCCATCGCCTTGTTTACTGCGCGGCCTAACGAGAGGTGCGGAATACTAACGTTAGAGGCGCGCTCTATTCCCCGCCATGCGCTCTATTCCCCGCCATGCGCTCTATTCCCCGCCATGCGCTCTATTCCCCGCCATGCGCTCTATTCCCCGCCACGTGCTCTATTCCCCGCCACGCGCTCTATTCCCCGCCATGCGCTCTATTCCCCGCCATGCGCTCTATTCCCCGCCACGCGCTCTATTCCCCGCCATGCGCTCTATTCCCCGCCATGCGCTCTATTCCCCGCCATGCGCTCTATTCCCCGCCACGCGCTCCTCAACGCTTCATTCTTCTTTGAATACAGAAGTCAGCAAACACATGAACCTGCTTTTCTGAAAAATAAGCCTGGTGGTGTTATTACCTAACAGACGTGCATTTTACACGTTATTACTGATCACGCCGGGCTTTACAGAGCCAAACCGGGCTTCACGGTAGCAGCATGGAAGTCAAAGGAACGAAAGCAACCTTCTCCACACCGAGTACGGAAAGGGTTTGTTAAAATAGCGATTCTGGAGACAATGGTACAGTTTGGGGGGGAGTCACACTACCAAGGAGTCTATTTATATAACTGTTTTCACCCAAAATTTAATTATTTCTCTTCTTTCTAACTGAGTTGCCCTCTTCCTGCCCAGGCCAATTTTCAGTGCTGTCACACTTTGAATGACAATGTACCCATAGGACATTTTGTTCATTTTTTTTGAGACAGATAGAGATTTCTTCTGGGGGTATTTAATCACCACTGGGGGGGGGGGGGGGGGTTATTTTCTGCTAAACAAATGAAAAAAGACTAGAAAAAAGTTTTCTTCATTTCTGTTATAAAATTTTGCAAATAAGTAATTTTTATCCTTTACTGGTGTGCACTGAAGAGGCTGCACTAATGGGCACTGAAGAGGCTGCACTGATGACACTAATGAGGCTGCACTGATGGCACTGAGGCTGCACTGATGAAACTAATGAGGCTGCACTGATGGCATTGAGGCTGCACTGAGGCTGCACTGATGACACTAATGAGGCTGCACTGATGACACTGAGGCTACACTGATGACACCAATGAGGCTGCACTGATGGCAATGAGGCTGCACTGATGGCACTGAGGGTGCACTGATGACACTAATGAGGCTGCACTGATGGCACTGAGGGTGCACTGATGAAACTAATGAGGCTGCACTGATGGCAATGAGGCTGCACTGATGGCACTGAGGGTGCACTGATGACACTAATGAGGCTGCACTGATGGCACTGAGGGTGCACTGATGGCATTGAGGCTGCACCGATGGCACTGATGAGGGTGCACTGATGGGCACTGTGTCAGAAACCATGAAATCAGACTGAGACAGAAGTACAGTTAAATCACACTTGTTTAATAATAAAAGTAAATAGAACCAACATAATCAAAACATAGCCAGAGTTCCGGAACGGATATTCAGACAAGCCAAATGCCAGGGAGCCAGAGATGAGCGTAGTCAAACAGCAAGCAGGATCTGGAGCCAGAAGGGATGTCAGCCAAGCAAGTCTTTTAACAGGATCGCAGGAGATAGTTTCTGTGATGTTGACCAAGGCGAAGGCAGAGATCCTCTGGACTGGACGGCTTAAGTAGGCAGGACTGACGAGCAGAATCATCAACAGCTGAGTAACTGTGGAGAGATATGGGAGCTGGCAATTAGCCAACAGCTGAGCGGCCAGCTCAGAGAAGGAAGGGCTGAGCCTAGCGCAGACACACTGATGAGGCTGCACTGATGGCACTGATAGGCTTTATTGATGGGCACTGAGGCTGCACTGATGGCACTGATAGGCTTCATTGATGTGCACTGAGGCTGCACTGATGACACTAATGAGGCTGTACTGATGGCTCTAATAGGGCTGTACTGATGGCACTGATGAGGCTGCACTGATGGCACTGATGAGGCTGCATTGATGGGCATTGATAAGGCTGCACTCATGGCCATTGATGAGGCAGCACTGATTGGCACTGATGGGGCTTCACTGATAATCAGGGCACTGATTAGCGGTGTAAATGTTTCTTGTCACAAGAAAGGTTGTTATCGGCTTTCCTTTCCTCACACACTGACAGCTCTGAGGAAAGGAAATGCTGAAAACCGGAATTTGTTTACATGTGATCAACTGTAATTGAACACAGCTGATCACATGGTAAAGAGTCAATGTCATTGGCTCTTTACCCTGATCGGTGATGCGCTGTGTCCGAGGACACAGCTCACCACGAATCGCTGTGCTGCGTGTTCCCAGGGGTGCGCATGAGTGGTGTGGCTGGTAGGATGTCATATGACATCCACCCAGAAGGAGGAACATCCCGCCCAGCCATCAATCTCCCCCATCATAAAAATCTATCAATAAATCCATGCTGTTCATCCTCACTCATCACTGTGAGATTCCTTTTCTGTATTCTGCAAAAAACCTGGTTGACCCTGCTGCTCTCTATCTCCCCCTTCTGTCCATGTCCCCAATGCATTTGGGGATTTTGCAGATCAGTGTTGGCATCTCTGCACATGCTCAGTTTTCAGTGAATTTCTATGCTGAGCATTTCCTCCCTATCACATCTGAGCAGCTCATGTGACTATAGAGTCACACATGTGGGCGTGTACACAGTGACAGGCCACTCCCTCCCTCCTCCTCAAAGCCTGCTAACAAGCACAATGGGGTGGCATGTTACATGTAGATTGACCAAGGCTTCACTGCCTTTCTGCGACTTTGGTGCAATTTGAGCGCCATAGACTGCAATGTTTAAGTCGCAAGGAAATAGCAAGCAAGTTGGGGCACAATTGTAACAATAATAACCTGAAAGATATTCCCACCCTTATCCATTTTACTGAAAAAGAAGTGTTTTGCTGCAGTCTGTGTCCTCTCTGGAGAATTTTGTTCATCACCTCCTGACCCAATAAGAAGTGATAGGGGGGGGGATAGGGTCATAGAGGGTCATAGAGGGTCATAGAGCAGAAAAGACTTGATTAGGGTTCTATCCCTTCCCTCAAACTGCCCAAAATGAAAACGTTTGGTGGGAGTTGGACTTCACTAAGCAAGGTTTGATATGCAAGTGTCAGGGTCCAGATTTGAACCTGCAATCTCTGTGGTTTGTGGCTGCGGCTCATCTTGTTGTGCTACCTGTGATGTCGGACAGCTCCCTGCCTGATATCCTAGGACAACATTGCCTCGTCTCTTGTTTCTGGTGAACCTTAAACTCTTGGCTCCTCCAATAAACTCCCTGATTTAAGCCATGCCTTGGAACTTTCTGTTTGCCAGATTATTGTGCTCTCTCATCTTGTTGTGCTACCTGTGATGTCGGACAGTTCCCTGCCTGATCTCCTAGGACAAATTTGCCTCGTCTCTTGTTTCTGGTGAACCTTAAACTCTTGGCTCCTCCAATAAATGCCCTGATTTAAGCCATGCCTTGGAACTTTCTGTTTGCCAGATTATTGTGCTCTCTCCAGCCAATATCTTGCTCCTTTGCATACCTGCAGCTGTCCTTATCTCCGCTACCATTTTACATAGCTCCCAACTATCCCTGGTTTCGAGGGACTGTCGCTGATTTGGAGGAATGTCCCTCTGTCCCTCGTTCCCCCTCATTTGTCCCTCATTTTGGTCTGATCTATATAGTTGTATATAAAATGCACTTTTTATCTTTCAAAAAGTTTTCCCAGGGCTAACCCTTTCATCCAATTTCTAAATTACTGCATTTGTACATTTTAAAAGCCAATATAAAGGAATAGTAGTGGTAAAAAAAGTCCTTGTGGATTTAAATAACCTTTTTTTGGTTAATTCTCCTTTAAGGGGGTGTGGCAGGGGGCGTGCCCTATGCCTACATATGTTTGTTAGTAGGTGTCCCTCATTCCCATCTCAAAATGTTGGGAGGTATGATTTTATATTAACCTTTGGCTTATTCCTTGACTATGCTTCTGCTTGATCCCATCCTTTAACCACTTGTTACTGACCTTTGGCTTGTTTACTGACTACGCTTCTGCTTGATCTCAACCTGATATATCTGCTACTGGACCCCCCCCCCCCTGGCTTGCTCTGGACACCCCCGGCTTGCTCACTTCCCGGTGGGGTGATCCTGAGGACCGCGACCTGGTACTAACAGGCAGTAAAACCCATCACCACTATCAGGGGCTCTGGTGAATACCAGTCAATGCTTAGACCCCACACGTCGGGTGAGCCCGCTTCATCCTCCAGGGTGACCTGCTTGTTCACTTATCCAGCTGGTTGGTGGCAGCCTCTCTACTGCTATAGCTGCTGGTCTCCGAGCCTGACCCCTGACCAAGACTGCAGGTATGGTAGAGTAAATGTTTTTACATTTTAATCTTTTAACTGATACATTTTTTCAATAGTCGATATGTTATTAATGTATCTTATGTTATTTAGGTGACTTAATGCTTTATATATTTGTATATATTTGTATCTTCATAACCCTTTAAATTTAGAATTTTGCCGACAACTATTGTTTTGACAGAACTGGAAGAAGTTTATCAAAAACAGTCAAATACTACAAAATGATGGCAAACAATTTTGTAACCAATAATTAGGTAAAAACAAAAAAAAGACAATTACATCACTTTGCATTTATTCCTGAAATGTTACTAAAAAGGTGTAATTAGGCTTGAAGGTTGGAAAACAAAGTCGACTGCCGAAGCTTTATTTTCCGAACTCTCATTGTTATGTTTATACTTCGCCATTACTTTTTTTTACAGCAGTGTTAAACATATTACCGGAAAAACTCCGACATCGGCGCCCGAAGCACATGATGTCGGTTTATTGGCAGGTGAGCACATTTTATTTTATGTATTTCTTGTTTGTTTGTCTTAAATGAGCTCTTTACAGCTGTCTGTTCCCGGCATAAACTTTCATATTATTTTTCTCTCAAAGAAGAATTTGTTGTGTGGGAGAGTGTGCATTATTGCTTTATGGTCTGTACCGCAGTCAAATTGATTTACGCCGGAAATCACAGTTTGATTTCCTTAGAATGAATATTCATTTGGCGCTTGATGTAGAAGTCTCGCTGGAAAAAAAATAATAAAAAATCCTCATTTAAAGAGTAAACAAAATTCATGGTGGCCATGGTGTGTGAGGAGACCAACGTCCTATTTTCGCTTGTAGGGTTGTGGAGTTAGTAACAGTAAAGGAGACGTATGGTGTAATCACTGGAAGAGTTCATCCATCAAGTGGTGCGCTACCCCTGAAGGGGCCACTGTAGATCTCTGGAGGGCCGCTGTAGATCTCTGGAGGGCCGCTGTAGATCTCTGGAGGGCCGCTGTAGATCTCTGGAGGGCCGCTGTAGATCTCTGGAGGTTCCTTCCCAAGACCGGGCAAGGAGGCCAGGCTGTCAGGAAGGGCATGTCTGAAGACAACATGGTTCCTCTGGACGGACTTCTGTGCTTCTTCACAGGCTAATTCATGCCTCATCTCGTAGATGTGAGAATTTGGCTAAAAACGTATGCGCGTGTATACCTGTGTGCATCAGTGTGCTCACGTGCACACTTGTGATAGATGTTCCACCAAATGCGCCATTTAACCGGTTCAATACCGGGCCTTTTCACCCCCTTCCTTCCCAGACCAATTTTTGGTTTTCAGCGCTGTCGCAATTTAAACGACAATTGCGCGGCCGTGCGACGTTGTACCCAAACAAAATGGACGTCCTTTTTTCCCCAGAAATAGAGCTTTCTTTTGGTGGTATTTGATCACCTCTGCGGTTTTTATTTTTTGCGCTATAAACAAAAGAAGAGCGATAATTTTGAAAAAAACACAATATTTTTTACTTTTTGCTATAATAAATAGCCCAATTTAAAAAAAAAAAAAAAAAATTTTTTTCCTCAGTTTCAGCCGATACGTATTCTTCTACATATTTTTGGTAAAAAAATCGCAATAAGTGTATATTGATTGGTTTGCGCAAAAGTTATAGCGTCTATAAAATAGGGGATAGATTTATGGCATTTTTTTTTTTAAATCGTGGCTGCCGGGCACACGCACCGTGTCCCGAGCAACGCGGCGGGCACGCGCGCGCCCCCTAGGCGACCGGGAACCCGAGGCCATCATGTGACGTCCACCCAGGATGGGAGATCCCATCTGTGGACGTCATTTGACTATAGGCGGGTAGGGAAGTGGTTAAACCATGTCAGTGCTTGGGACCAGTGCTGCTTTGTCTTTCGGCCTCCTTTGTATCCTGTGTTCCTTTGATTCTGCATCCTCATTCCAGTTGCTGACCCAGCTTGCAGTGATGGCCTGGCTCGCAGTCTCCGGTCAAATTCATCCCAAAGGTGTTCTATTGGGTTGAGGTCAGGACTCTGTGCAGGCCAGTCAAGTCCCTCCACCCCAAACTCGCTCATCCATGTCTTTATGGACCTTGCTTTGTGCACTGGTCCAAATCATTTGGTGGAGGGGGGATTATGGTGGGGGGGGAGGGGGGATTATGGTGGGGGGAGGGGGGATTATGGTGTGGGGGTTGTTTTTCAGGGGTTGGGTTTGGCCCCTTAGTTCCAGTGAAGGGAACTCTTAAGGTGTCAGCATACCAAGACATTTTGGACAATTTCATGCTCCCAACTTTATACCTCTTCGTTCCTCCCAAGACCTCCAATATCCGCCTCCAGGACTTCTCCCGAGCCTCGCCCATCCTCTGGAATTCCCTAACCCAATCTGTCAGACTGTCTCCAAATGTATCCACTTTTAGGCGATGCCTGAAAACTTTCCTCTTTAGAGAAGCCTATTGGCTCTATTGCGCGAATCCCCGTAGCTGTATGGATCATGCAATAGATACAGGGGGCATACGGCACTGGAGCCGGTGCGAGTGACTAGAGTTGCCACCTCATCCCTTTAAACACATATGAATTACACGGGTTCTGAGGATAATTTAATGCAAATAAGGCACCAAGTGCGTTTAATTACCACCTTAATCAGCCACAGAACCCGGGTAATTAATATGTGTTCGGGTTTAAAGGGATGAGGTGGCAACCCTACGCATGACTGGTAGTCACGATGTCCGCCGGCTACCCGCGGTCGTTCCACAGAGAGCCAGAACGGGGATCTCTCAATGTAAACAAACAGATCGTCGTTCTGATAGGGGAGGAGAGAGAGATCTGCTGTTCCTAGTGATCAGGAACAGGGAACAAAGCAGTCCCCCCTCCCCCACAGTTACAAACACCTCCCTAGGGAACACATTCAACCCCTTGATCGCCCCCTAGTGTTAACTCCTTCCCTGCCAGTGTCATTTACACAGTAATCAGTGCATTTCTATAGAACTGTATAAATGTCAGTGGTCCCAAAAAAGTGTCAAAAGTGTCTTATCTGTCCGCCGCTATGTCGCAGTCCCGCTAAAAATCGCCGATCACCGCCATTACTAGTAAAAAAATAAAATTAAAATAAAAATGCCATAAATCTATTCTCCATTTTGTAGACGCTATAAATTTTGCGCAAACCAATCAATATACGCTTATTGCGATTTTTTTTAACAAAAATATGTATCTTTTTTTTTTTTTTTTTTAGGGGGGGGGGGGGATATTTATTATAGCATAAAATTAAAAAAAAATTTCATAATTGTCACTCTTTTTTTTTGTTTATGGCACAAAAAATAAAAACCTGCAGAGTTGATCAAATACCACCAAAAGAAAGCTCTATTTGTAGTAAAAAAAGGACGTCAATTGTGTTTGGGTGCAGCGTTGCACGACCGCGCAATTGTCAGTTAAAGCGACGCAGTGCTGTATTGCAAAAAAGGGCCTGGTCATTAAGGGGGTAAATCCTTAAAGGGTAAGTTCACCTTTACAGAAAACTCTGTAAGGTGAACTTGCACAGGCCCCCCCCCCCCCCGGTCCCGCTGACCTGGACTGCGGCAGTCTTCGGATCTAAGCCCCGGTATATCCGCGCCAGGAGTCCGGGGCTTAGAAATCCTCTGAGCTGAATGTCCAAAACGTCCCTCCTCAGGAGGGACATTTTGGAGCATTCTAACATTCTAATGCCCTGTACACACGATCGGACATTGATCGGACATTCCGACAACAAAATCCATGGATGTTGGCTCAAACTTGTCTTGCATACACACGGTCACACAAAGTTGTCGGAAAATCCGATCGCTCTGAACGCGGTGACGTAAAACACGTACGTCGGGACTGTAAACGGGGCAGTGGCCAATAGCTTTCATCTCTTTATTTATTCTGAGTGCGTGGCACTTTGTGCGTCAGATTTGTGTACACACGATTGGAAATTCCGACAACGGATTTTGTTGTCGGAAAATTTTATATCCTGCTCTCAAACTTTGTGTGTCGGAAAATCCGATGGAAAATGTGTGATGGAGCCCACACACGGTCGGAATTTCCGACAACAAGGTCCTATCACACATTTTCTGTCGGAAAATCCAACCGGGGCATTACAGTGGTTAATAGGAATGAGTCCGCAGTTCAAGTCGACTGTCGAACGAACCAAACTTATGGGGCGTTTGTGGGAAATACAAGCACCGCGGAATGCCCCATAATGCACTGTGAGATCGCAGTGCATTGCTGTATGATGATTGGGCAAAGCATGCACCTGACCCGCATGCTTTGGTAATCACAGAGCGCTCTGCTGAGAGAGCCATATTTGGCCAAAGGCAGGGTGCCTCTGGCCAATCATGTCCACGCCCCACACTATATAAGGCTGACTGTGTAGTTTTGTTGGCGTGAACAGAGAGATAGTGTGATTTAGATATATATACAGTGCATTCGGTGGTGTACTATTTCTAATACACTTCATGCAGTGTATTAATATATATATGTACAGCTTAGTATATACAGTATCTCACAAAAGTAAGTATACCCCTCAGTGACATTTGTGTAAATCTTTTCTTCTCTCTTTTCATGTGACAACACTGAAGAAATGATACTTGTCTACAATGTAAAGTAGTGAGTGTACAGCTTGTATAAGCCTCGGTTCACACCAGAGGCGGCACGACTTGCAGGTCGCCTCACCGAGGCGACCTGCACACGACTGCCGGGGCAACTTGCAAAACGACTTCTGTATAGAAGTCTATGCAAGTCGCCCCAAGTCACCCCCAAAGTCGTACAGGAACCTTTTTCTAAGTCGGAGCGACGAACAGTTCCATTGTACTGAACGGGACGCTACTTGTTAGGCGACCTAAGTCGCCTGACAAGTCGTCCCAGTGTGAACCGAGCCTGACAGTGTAAATTTGCTGTCCCCTCAAAATAACTCAACACACAGCCATTAATGTCTAAACCGCTGGCAACAAAAGTCAGTACACCCCTAAGTGAAAATGCCCAAATTGGGCCCAGTTTTTCCTCCTCGGTGTCATGTGACTCGTTAGTGTTACAAGGTCTCAGGTGTGAATGGGGAGCAGGTGTGCTACATTTGGTGTTATCGCTCTCATTCTCTCATACTGGTCACTGGAAGTTCAACATGGCACCTCATGGCAAAGAACTCTCTGAGGATCTGAAAAAAAGAATTGTTGCTCTACATAAAGATGGCCTAGGCTATAAGAAGATTGCCAAGACCCTGAAACTGATCTGCAGCACGGTGGCCAAGACCATACAGCGGTATAACAGGACAGGCTCCACTCAGAACAGGCCTCGCCATGGTCCAGCAAAGAAGTTGAGTGCGCGTGCTCAGCGTCATATCCAGAGGTTGTCTTTGGGAAATAGACGTATGAGTGCTGCCAGCATTGCTGCAGAGGTTGTAGGGGTGGGGGGTGGGGGGTCAGCCTGTCAGTGCTCAGACCATACGCCGCACACTGCATCAAATTGGTCTGCATGGCTGTCATCCCAGAAGGAAGCCTCTTCTAAAGATGATGCACAAGAAAGTCCACAAACAGTTTGCTGAAGACAAGCAGACTAAGGACATGGATTATTGGAACCATGTCCTGTGGTCTGATGAGACCAAGATAAACGTATTTGGTTCAGATGGTGACAAGCGTGTGTGGGGGCAACCAGGTGAGGAGGACAAAGACAAGTGTGTCTTGTCTACAGTCAAGCATGGTGGTGGGAGTGTCATGGTCTGGGGCTGCATGAGTGCTGCCGGCACTGGGGGGCTACAGATCATTGAGGGGACCATGAATGCCAACATGTACTGTGATATACTGAAGCAGAGCATGATCCCCTCCCTTCAGAGACTGGACCGCAGGGCAGTATTCCAACATGATCACCACCCCAAACACACCTCCAAGACGACCACTGCCTTGCTAAAGAAGCTGAGGGTAAAGGTGATGGACTGGCCAAGCATGTCTCCAGACCTAAACCCTATTAATCATCTGTGGGACATCCTCAAACGGAAGGTGGAGGAGCGCAAGGTCTCTAACATCCACCAGCTCTGTGATGTCATCATGGAGGAGGGGAAGAGGACTCCAGTGACAACCTGTGAAGCTCTGGTGACCTCCATGCCCAAGAGGGTTAAGGCAGTGCTGGAAAATAATGGCGGCCACACAAAATATTGACACTTTGGGCCCAATTTGGGGATTTTCACTTAGGGGTGTACTGACTTTTGTTGCCAGCGGTTTAGACATTAATGGCTGTGTGTTGAGTTATTTTGAGGGGACAGCAAATTTACACTGTTATACAAGCTGTACACTCACTACTTTACATTGTAGACAAGTGTCATTTCTTCAGTGTTGTCACATGAAAAGATAGAAGAAAAGATTTACAAAAGTATTTACAAAAATGTGAGTAAGGGGTGTACTCACTTTTGTAAGATACTGTATACTGCTGTTCAGAGTATATAGTGCCTGGGGGACCCCCACGCCATTTTTATTTTATTTTGGTGTGGGGTTCCCCTTGATATCCATACCAGACCGCAATATACAGGGTTATACAATGTAATACTGACACATAATCACACACATAGGTTGGACTTGATGGACTTGTGTCTTTTTTCAACCTCACCTACTATGTAACCTGAAGGGCCTGGTATTGATTTTGGGGGGGACATCTACGCCATTTTTTTTTTGGTATTTTTGGCACTGGGTTCCACTTAATATTTATACTACCAGTCCCAAAGGGCCTGATAATGGACTGGGGGGGGGACCCATGCCGTATTTTCAATTATTTTTTATCTATATTGCCGGGATCTGGCAATACATTACAGCCGTGAGCAATTTTAAATGACATTTTTTCCTTTAGAAATGTCATTTTACTGTGGTACTGTTATAAACATGGGGATAATGTGCTACTTTACAGGCAGACTAAGGAGACCCCCCAGGCACGATATTTAAAGGAATATTTCATTTTTATTGTTTCACTTTAAGCATTATTAAAATCACTGCTCCCGAAAAAACGTCCGTTTTTAAAACTTTTTTTTGCCTTGATACATGTCCCCTGGGGCAGGACCCGGGTCCCCAAACACTTGACCATTGTATAACAGATGATCCATACTTCCCCATACCTGCCCAACCAACCCCATACTCCAAGCACCCTTATCATTAACCCATTAATGGAGACCACCCCAAGTTGGAGTAAATATTTGCTCTTTATTAACAAAATCAACTTAAATTCACATAACCATATAAAACATCTGTTAAACCAAAAAAAACATCAGTCAATACTCACCTTGGTCTTTGCAGGAATCCCAAACTAAAATAATGTTTTAATCTCCTTTTTTTACTGTCTGTGTCCCCTCCTCCCCCAGCTGCCCCAATCAGGTGAGCTCTCTCATTTCCCACTCTGTTTCCCCTGTCATGTAAGCCCTATGCTAATCTTTTGGTTTTTTTTGCCCCGGGCTTCTCTTTTTATGACAATAACTTGCATATAAGCCTTTAAAATGAGCACTTTTGATTTTTCACATTCGTGTCCAACAGACTTTAACAGTGTTCGCACAAATTTTTGGCCTGTTCGCGTGTTCTGCTGTGAACCAAACCTGGGGGGAGGGGGGGGGGGGTGTTCGGCTCATCCATAGTGGTTAAGAGTGTATCCTAATGCCGCGTACACACGATCGGGATTTTGGTCGGAAAAAGATATGATGGCTTTTCCGACGGGATTCCGCTCAAGCTTGCCTTGCATACACATGGGTCACACAAAAGTTCTCTGAACTTTCGACCGTCAAGAACGCGGTTGGCATACAACACTATGACAAGCCAAGAAAATGAAGTTCAGTGCTTCCGAGCATGCGTCGAATTGTTTCCAAGCATGCGCTGAATTGTTTCCGAGCATGCGTAGGAATTTTGCGCGTCGGAATTGCCACAGACGATCGCATTTTCGGATAGGAACTTTTCAGACCGAAAAATTGAGAACATGCTCTCAGTCTTTTGCTGGCTGGAATTCGGCCAGCAAAAGTCCGATGGACTTTTGGACAGAGGGGATGTTTATTAATGTATCCTCAGGATGGAACATTCTAATCAGGGGAAGACTTGGCCAGGGGGGCAATTGCCCCCCCCCCCAGGCTGCTCTGATGACCTGTAAGAAGGCTGCACCTCTTCCGCCGCAGACATGCCTAACTGCCGACTGGTGAAGAGGAGTAAAAAGTCCTCGCCGGTGTCCTATGATGAGTACAAGGACAGAGCACAGCCCCCCCCCCAGTATGGATGGTGGCGTTCGCCATGTCTAAGCAGAGGCCAGATCCGTGCCCCACCAGAGGCTCTCCACCTTTGCCCAGCCTGACCGATCCACCACAGCCAGGCCAGTTCAGGAACCCGGAGTCGGTGCAGCAGGCACTCTCCAGCCTGACCCACCCAGTGAGCAGATAGTACCTGGAGTGGAGCTTCAGTCTGGGATGGGGGTCAGGAGGAGGCCCGGGAAGAAGGAGAGCGGGGGGGGGGGTCGAGTCGCTGCACCAGGGACCTCTGGGTTGTTCCAAAAGTTGCCAGTCTGCCTCTGATTCTAATAGTAGGTGAGGTTAAAAAAAAGACACAAGTCCATCAAGTCCAACCTATGTAATAAATTATAAATACTAAAAATCGCTAAGTGTCCACATCCATTGTATTCAAGAATGGTAAATTCAGGGCAGGCATCATTAAACTGATAATCTTCAGTCTCCAGGCATTGCTCAGAGCCCCCAACTCTGGAGATTTTACTAGACGGCTGCAAGTCCTCTGCATTCTGCTGCTAATTATGTGGGAACAGCTGCAGAAACCTAAGAAGTAAAAGTGATTTTTACACCGTTTCATTATGTTCTGCACCCTGTGATTTGGCTTCAGTATGTGACACAATCGATTTACAGGACCAGCCAACTTTCAAACCTGCTCAGCACTGTTTGCATGTAAATTGCCCGCATAACATTACCCCGGTGTAATTTCAGAAAGAATGAAACTCTTCCGATAATAAATAAAGCAGATTTTTATTATGGAGTCCACCTTCCGGTGACATCACTCCTTCTTAGTGGGTCATAACTGTCAATGGTGGAGCAGAAACAGAAAGCCATGCCTACCACTGACTCTCAGTGATCTTTAAGCAGGGTAGGTCGGATAACTTGTAATTCCGGATGCATGGTTTATGATCAGGGCCGTCTTTAACACAGGGGCAAAAGGGGGAGCTGCCCCGGGCCCAGTCATTGTTGTGGGGCCCAAAGCAGCTGCCCCTTGAGCCTATGCTGCCCTGCAAATAGTTGATAAGTGGATTCGGGAGGGCCCAAGAAAATGTTTGCCCCAGAGTCCACTCAATATTAAAGATGGCCCTGTTTAGGATATTGGTTTATTTACATAAAGGCAGCTTTTTAATATTACACAATGAGTTTAATGCTGTGTAAAATTGTCATTGTTTCCAATCTTCTTTCTGTATGTAGCGCCGCCCCTTAGAGAACCGCTGGTTAAGACGAGTCCTCTGATGGTGGCCTTGACTGTTTTAATACCTCCAACACTCCGACTCACCCAGCAGAATTCACAAATTCCCGAGGAATCTACCTGCGGCACGTTCAGACCCCTTTCACACTGAGGCAGTTTTCAGGCGTTTTAGTGCTAGAAATAGCCTCTAAATAGCGCCTGAAAACCGCCTCCCATTCATTGAAGGAAGAGAAAATATATGAGAATTGAGAAATGTATTGGTCTGCCAACATCCTACATTACATTGTGAAAAGAACTTGCAGCAAAGTGCATTGGGAGGACGCCCCCTTGGACTTTAAAATGGCAGAAAGAAGTAATAGAAGGTAAATAAGTAAAAAATAAAGGCAACAAGGGTGCCAACTTTATTAGTATACAAAAATAGAAAAATTATAAACTATAAACACAATTTGCTTATAAAGTATAAACAATACACCAATGAGTCAATGTCAGTAAGACATACAAATATTTACCACCCAAAGCTAGTAATCCAAAATACATTTCAAATTAAATTGAGTTCAGTGTTAGATTTGTAGCATACATCCCGACATGTTTCGGAAAATTGCACTGGAACATATTTTGTCCTTCATCAGGGGGGGGTTTACAGTTGGGTATATTATTTTCTCTCCCATTCATTGCAGTGTGTCTTTTCACACTCGTGCGGCGCGCTTGTGGGACGTTAGGGAAAAGTCCTGCAAGCAGCATCTTTGGGATGGTTTGGGACCGCTGTATTTAGCGCTCCCAAAACACCCCTGCCCATTTAAATGAATGGGCAGAGTTTCCAAAGTGCCTAAAAAAGCACTTCGGAAGTGCCACAACACGGGCGTTTTTAACCCATTCTTTGGGGTTAAAAGCGCCCCATTAGTGGACGAAAAGCGTTGCAAAAGCGCCGCTTAAACAGCGCTAAAGCACTGCTAAAACAAGCGGCTTTTTAGCGCTAACGGCCGGTGCTCGCAGTGTAAAAGGGGTCTACACATATTAGTAGGCAGACAGGAGCTCAGAGAACGGGCTGACTGTTGCACAACGTGTTGGCTTGAGAAAGAGGCTTGGGGGCGGCCCTGAAATGCATAACCCCGCCCCCTCTGAGGTGCTGTTGACGTCACAATTGCTCAACTCTGCATTCCACCGAAAACTCAGACTGCGCCCTCCTGTTCTCTTTATCTGTTAACTCAGAAATACTTCAGTGTCCCCAGAGGTGCTGCATTAAGGCTACTTTCACACTGGGGCGGGGTGTTCGTTTTAGCAGCGCATTACCGCTGTTATAGCAGTCTTTTTTCGGCTGAGGAAAGGGTCAAAAGAGCACGAAAAGCACTGCTTTACAGGCGCTTCAGCAGCGCTGCCCATTGATTTCAATGGCAGGGGTGGAGGAGGAGCGGGGTAAACACCGCTCTCGCACCACCCCCCCAAGACGCTGCTTGTAGAACTTTTTCTCCCGTCCTGCAAGCGCACCGCACCCAGTGTGAAAGCACTCGGGCTCTCACACTGGGTGAGGCTTGAGAGGCGCTTTACAGGCGCAATTTTTGGCGCTAAAACGCCTGAAAAGTGCCCCAGCGTGAAAGGGGTCTAAGTGTTTTGAAGGCAGTGTAAAATGAAAGTGGTATATATAGCAGCAACACTAAAACATGAGATATAATCATGCAAAACAAAAAGGTAATAAAAACAGAAAAAAGTTGCGCTTATTAAACCACTAAATCGCATAAGAATCAAGAAATGACAATCAAAGAGTGTGAAACCACAATAGGTGAGTATATGTGAATAGTCAATTGCACAAGTGTATGAAAAAGTTCATTATACAAATGTAAACATCTCTGAAAAATGAATATAATATAAAGTCCAACAATGTTCACAAATAAGAAAGGATCCAACAAGATGAAGTGTTCCAGGACTTCCACCACCACCAAGGAAAGTGGAGATCTCCGTGTGATAAAATGGAAGTGGTATACCGCGCTAATAGATCAAAATGTGTGGTAATCACTCAATAAGTCGGGACTCTTACCGGAAGGAGTGGACCTCCTAAAGTCTGATGGACAGTAAACTGGCCCTTTGCTTAGGAAGTTTGGAGCCCCCTCCTGGTTTAGTAGTTCCAATTCTGGATATCATTCATTGGAAGGAAATAATCCCGTCTAATTTCTCTCATTGATTTGGTCATTAGAACCTTATTTCGGCACTGCACAGCTAAAATGTAAAAGTGTTCTTCCAATACATAGAAGTGAAGTTTATAGAAAACAAGGTGAGGATTGAAGCTCCTCTAATGAGCTCCGTGTTCTAATCCAAGGCCATAAAGGTAAAATATCTCTGGAAACAGTTCCAATTTATAAAATACGGAAATTCCTACCTATTTCAAGGAGAAACATCTCCATCCCGTTAATTGAAGCATCTATCATGGTGACACCACATGGAACGTTCTCCAACCCTTCATCACTTACATTGTATCTCTGGGATTCCAAAAAATGGAGCTTAAGTTACAATCCATAATGAGAAAAACAGGATTTCCCCCGACAAGGGCCGAGCGTTCCGAGATTTTCAAAGAGCTTTAATGGGGAATTTTGCTGATCAAACCGTCTCCGACATAACGAACGATCGACTTCTGTAAACCTGGGACTGGCAGTAAATTGACGGAAAAAAACCAAACATGCCAACAGAGGCTCTTCTGTCTGGAGGAATGAATAAGGGGGCTATTAGGGGCGCTCACTTTTCTGAAGAAAGGGGGCAACACAAACCGTGTGATTAGGATAAATCTCCTTCATTATTTTCTGGGTCCTTCTAAAGCGACATCAAAAAAAAATGCTATTCAGGAAAGTAAAAGTATCAATCAGCAGTGTTAGAATTGCTGGTCACACGGAGTCCTGATGAAGCCAATGGGCAGATTTTCCATAATGGACTCAGTTTAGTCAAAAATGATAAAAATCTGCACAAAAGACATAACTTGGCAGCAATGCGATGTGTTCCTTGTGCTGCTGGTTTAGTTCACCTCCCCCTCCTAATCTTCTGGTGCAGTGGGGGGTAATAGAGCCGCAGGACCTGTGACAGGACTCATCAAGAGTGCCCTCCCCCCCCCCATCCATAGAAGTCATACTACACTCACCGGCCACTTTATTAGGTACACCTGTTCAGTTGCTCGGTAACACAAATTGCTAATCAGCCAATCACACGGCAGCAACTCAATGCATTTCGGCATTTAGACGTGGTGAAGACGACTTGCTGAAGTTCAGACCGAGCATCAGAATGGGGAAGAAAGGGGATCTTGGTGACTTTGAACGTGGTGTGGTTGTTGGTGGCAGACGGGCTGGTCTGAATATTTCTGGGATTTTCACCCACAACCATCTCTGGGGATTACAGAGAATGGTGGGAAAAAGAGAAAATATCCAGTGGGCGGCAGTTGTGTGGAGGAAAATGCCTTGTTGAGGTCAGAGCAGAATGGGCAGACTGGTTCCAGATGATAGAAAGACAACAGTAACTCAAATAACCTCTTGTTACACCCAATGTATGAGGAATACCATCTCTGAGCGCACAACACATCCAACCTTGAAGCAGATGGGCTACAGCAGCAGAATACCACACCGGGTGCCACTCCTGTCAGCTAAGAACAGGAAACTGAGGCTACAATTGGCACAGGATCACCAACATTAATGGTGTGGGGGGTATTTTCTTGGCACACTTTGTATTCTGCAAAAATCCTGGTTGTTCCTGCTGTTCTCTATCTCCCACTCCTGTCCATGTCCCCACTGCAGTTGGGAATTTTGCAGATCAGTGTTGGAAGATCTGCACATGCTCAGTTTTCAGTGAGTTTCTTTGCTGAGCATTTCCTCCCTATCACATCTGAGCAGCCCATGTGACTATAGAGTCATACATGTGGGCGTATACACAGCGACAGGCCACACCCTCCCTCCTCCTCCATACCCACTAACCAGCTATTACCAGATTACTGGAGGCTTCACCTCCCTCCTATTCTAAGACACAGGCTGGAGGGGGAGTGGCACAGCCTGTGACTGGCAGAAATCAACCCACACTCCATGTTATTGCCAAAAAATAATAAAGATTTGATTTCAATATATATATATATATATATATATATATATATATATATATATATATATATATATGTATTTGTATGATGATTTCAAACAGTTTATTGATATTACTTTTTTACAGTGTCTTAGAAAAGTATTCATACCCCTTGACATTCCCCACATTTTGTCATGTTACAACCAGAAACAGAAATGTATTTTATTGGGATTTTATGTGATAGACCAACACAAAGTGTCACATAATTGTGAAGTGGGAGGAAAATGATAAATGATACAAATAAATATGTGAAAAGTGTGTGGGGGGGCATTTGTATGGCGCCCCCCGGAGTCAATACTTTGTAGAACCCCCTTTCTCTACAAGTCTTTTTGGGGATGTCTCTACCAGCTTTGCACATCTAGAGAGGACATTTCTGCCCATTCTTCTTTGTAAAATAACTCAAGCTCTGTCAGATTGGATGGAGAGCGTCTGTGAACAGCAATTTTCAAGTCTTGCCACAGATTCTCAATGTGATTTAGGTCTGGACTGTGATTGGGCCATTCTAACACATGAATATGCTTTGATCTAAACCATTCCATTGTAGCTCTGGCTGGATGTTTCGGGTCGTTGTCCTGCTGGAAGGTGAACCTCCGCCCCGGTCTCAAGTCTTTTGTAGACACTAATGCTGCGTACACATGAGCAGACTTGCCAACGGGCTAAACTCCGTCGGCATTTCCGACGGAAAGATTTAGAACATGTTCTATTCAGTGGGGTCCTCCAATAGGGCATACACACGGTCGGAATGTCCGACCAATAGCTCCCATCAAACTTTTTCTGTCGGGAAGTCCGGCCGTGTGTACGTGGCATAACAGGTTTTCTTCTAAGATTGTCCTGTATTTGTCTCCATCCATCTTCCCATCAACTCTGACCAGCTTCCCTGTCCCTGCTGAAGAAAACCATCCCCACCACATGATGCTGCCACCACCATGTTTCACGGTGGGGATGGTGTGTTCTGGGTGATGTGCAGTGTTAGTTTTCCCCACACATAGCGTTTTGTTTTTAGGCCATAAAGTTGAATTTTGGTCTCATCTGACCAGATCACCTTCTTCCACATGTTTGCTGTGTCCTCCACATGGCTTCTCACAAACTACAAACAGGACTTCTTATGACTTTCTTTCACCAATGTCTTTCTTCTTGTCACTCTTCCATAAAGGGCAGATTTGTGGAGAACACGACTAATAGTTGTCCTGTGGACAGATTCTCCCACCTGAGCTGTGGATCTCTGCAGCTCCTCCAGAGTTACCATGGACCTCTTGGCTCTTCTCTGATGAATGTTCTCCTTGCCCGGCCGGTCAGTTTAGGTGGACGGCCATGTCTTGGTAGGTTTGCAGTTGTGCCATACTCTTTCCATTTTCCGATGATGGATTGAACAGAGCTCCGTGAGATCTTCAAAGATTGGGAGATTTTTTTATAACCTAACCCTGCTTTATACTTCTCCACAACTTTATCCCTGACCTGTCTGGTGTGTTCCTTGGCCTTCATGATGCTGTTTGTTCACTAAGGTTCTTTAACAAACCTCTGAGGGCTTCACAGAACAGCTGTATTTATACTGAGATTAAATGACACACAGGTGGACTCTATTTACTAATTAGGTGACTTCTGAAGGCAATTGGTTCCTCTAGATTTTAGTTGGGGGTATCAGAGTAAAGGGGGCTGAATACAAATACCCCCCCCACACACACACACTTTTCACATATTTATTTGTATCATTTATCATTTTCCTTCCACTTCACAATTATGTCCCACTTTGTGTTGGTCTATCACATAAAATCCCATTTACATTTTTGGTTGTAACATGAGAAAATGTGGTGAATTTCAGGGGGTATGAATACTTTTTCAAGGCACTGTATTTTTACTCTCCAAAGGCTGTTTTTTTCTCTTTTTTTAAAAAAATGTTGAACATGTGACCAGCAGCAGAGGACTAGGCGCTCCTCCTACTTATGTTTCCCTGCAGACAGGCTGGGAGAGAGCCGGGTCATGTGACAGCTGGATATCCATTAGGAAAAAGCGACTTTGATTTGTTTTTTATTAAAATAATTACAGAGCCGTCATCTCCATACAGAGATAGAAGGGAGAATGTACATTACACAGCGTGTGTTTATATCACTTTAATAACACGACCACGGGTCTGCTAAAGCAGCGGTCCCCAACCTTTTTGGGACTGGGGTGAGCGATTTTTCGCAGACAATTTATCAGGGCAATGGCTGGTGTTGGCGTTTCAATTATCCCGGCACCATGGTTGTTATGGTGTCAGGATGATTGAAGCGCAATATAACATTAAATAGTTCAACTCAACAGAATGCAGAATCAGTGGGCACCCTGAGCGTGTCACTTGCCACACTGCCTGCCACCAGATGAGGATGTCACTTGCCACACTGCCTGCCACCAGATGGGGATGTCACCTGCCACACTCCCTGCCACCAGATGGGGATGTCACCTGCCACACTGCTTGCCACCAGATGAGGATGTCACTTGCCACTGTCACCTTCCACCAGATGGGGATGTCACTTGCCACGCTGCCTGCCACCAGATGGGGATGTCACCTGCCACGCTGCTTGCCACCAGATGAGGATGTCACTTGCCACTGTCACCTTCCACCAGATGGGGATGTCACTTGCCACGCTGCTTGCCACCAGATGAGGATGTCACTTGCCACGCTGCCTGCCACCAGATGAGGATGTCACTTGCCACGCTGCCTGCCACCAGATGAGGATGTCACTTGCCACACTGCTTGCCACCAGATGAGGATGTCACTTGCCACGCTGCCTGCCACCAGATGGGGATGTCACCTACCATGTTGCCTGCCACCAGATGGGGATGTCACCTGCCACGTTGCCTGCCACCAGATGAGCATGTCACCTGCCACGCTGCCTGCCACCAGATGAGCATGTCACCTGCCACCAGATGAGGATGTCACCTGCCACGCTGCCTGCCACCAGATGAGCATGTCACCTGCCACCAGATGAGGATGTCACCTGCCACGCTGCCTGCCGCCATATGGGGATGTCACCTGCCACGCTGCCTGCCACCAGATGAGGATGTCACCTGCCATACTGCCTGCCACCAGATGAGGATGTCACCTGCCACGCTGCCTGCCGCCATATGAGGATGTCACTTGCCACGCTGCCTGCCACCAGATGAGGAGGTCACTTGCCACGCTGCCTGCCACCAGATGAGGATATCACTTGCCACGCTGCCTGCCACCAGATGAGGATATCACTTGCCACGCTGCCTGCCATCAGATGGGGATATCACTTGCCACGCTGCCTGCCACCAGATGAGGATATCACTTGCCACGCTGCCTGCCACCAGATGAGGATATCACTTGCCACGCTGCCTGCCACCAGATGAGGATATCACTTGCCACGCTGTCTGCCACCAGTTGAGGATGTCACTTTTTTTCCCCCAGCATTGCAGAGTACTTACAGGTATACCGCTGTCAGCCTCTCCTCAGCACAGGTAAACTAGCTGCAGGCACATGTGAGAGAGAGATGAGAGCGAGGGCGGGCGGTGAGAGATGAGAGCGAGGGCGGGCGGTGAGAGATGAGAGCGAGGGCGAGCGGTGAGAGATGAGAGCGAGGGCGGGCGGTGAGAGATGAGAGCGAGGGCGGGCGGTGAGAGATGAGAGCGAGGGCGAGCGGTGAGAGATGAGAGCGAGGGCGAGAGGTGAGAGATGAGAGTGAGGGCGGGCGGTGAGAGATGAGAGTGAGGGCGGGCGGTGAGAGATGAGAGCGAGGGCGGGCGGTGAGAGATGAGAGCGAGGGCGAGCGGTGAGAGATGAGAGCGAGGGCGGGCGGTGAGAGATGAGAGCGAGGATGGGTGGTAAGAGATGAGAGCGAGGGCGGGCGATGAGAGATGAGAGCGAGGGCGGGCGGTGAGAGATGAGAGCGAGGGTGAGCGGTGAGAGATGAGAGCGAGGGCGAACGGTGAGAGATGAGAGCGAGGGCGGGCGGTGAGAGATGAGAGCGAGGATGGGTGGTAAGAGATGAGAGCGAGGGCGGGCGATGAGAGATGAGAGCGAGGGCGGGCGGTGAGAGATGAGAGCGAGGGTGAGCGGTGAGAGATGAGAGCGAGGGCGAACGGTGAGAGATGAGAGCGAGGGCGGGTGGTGAGAGATGAGAGCGAGGGCGGGTGGTGAGAGATGAGAGCGAGGGAGGGCGGTGAGAGATGAGAGCGAGGGCGGGCTATGAGAGATGAGAGTGAGGGCGGGCGGTGAGAGATGAGAGGGAGGGCGGGCGGTGAGAGATGAGAGCGAGGGCGGGCGGTGAGAGATGAGAGCGAGGGCGAGCGGTGAGAGATGAGAGCGAGGGCGAGAGGTGAGAGATGAGAGTGAGGGCGGGCGGTGAGAGATGAGAGCGAGGGCGGGCGGTGAGAGATGAGAGCGAGGGCGGGCGGTGAGAGATGAGAGCGAGGGCGGGCGGTGAGAGATGAGAGCGAGGGCGGGCGGTGAGAGATGAGAGCGAGGATGGGTGGTAAGAGATGAGAGCGAGGGCGGGCGATGAGAGATGAGAGCGAGGGCGGGCGGTGAGAGATGAGAGCGAGGGTGAGCGGTGAGAGATGAGAGCGAGGGCGAACGGTGAGAGATGAGAGCGAGGGCGGGTGGTGAGAGATGAGAGCGAGGGCGGGTGGTGAGAGATGAGAGCGAGGGAGGGCGGTGAGAGATGAGAGCGAGGGCGGGCTATGAGAGATGAGAGTGAGGGCGGGCGGTGAGAGATGAGAGGGAGGGCGGGCGGTGAGAGATGAGAGCGAGGGCTGGCGGTGAGAGATGAGAGGGAGGGCGGGCGGTGAGAGATGAGAGTGAGGGCGGGCGGTGAGAGATGAGAGGGAGGGCGGGCGGTGAGAGATGAGAGCGAGGGCGGGCGGTGAGAGATGAGAGCGAGGGCGGGCGGTGAGAGATGAGAGCGAGGGCGGGTGGTGAGAGATGAGAGCGAGGGCGGGCTGTGAGAGATGAGAGTGAGGGTGGGCGGTGAGAGATGAGAACGAGGGCGAGCGGTGAGAGATGAGAACGAGGGCGGGCGGGGAGAGATGAGAACGAGGGCGGGCGGTGAGAGATGAGAGCGAGGGCGGGTGGTGAGAGATGAGAGCGAGGGCGGGTGGTGAGAGATGAGAGCGAGGGCGGGCGGTGAGAGATGAGAGCGAGGGCGGGCGGTGAGAGATGAGAGCGAGGGCGGGCGGTGAGAGATGAGAGCGAGGGCGGGCGGTGAGAGATGAGAGCGAGGGCGAGCGGTGAGAGATGAGAGCGAGGGCGAATGGTGAAAGATGAGAGCGAGGGCGGGTGGTGAGAGATGAGAGCGAGGGAGGGCGGTGAGAGATGAGAGCGAGGGCGGGCGGTGAGAGATGAGAGTGAGGGCGGGGAGAGATGAGAGCGAGGGCGGCCGGTGAGAGATGAGAGCGAGGGCGGGCTATGAGAGATGAGAGTGAGGGCGGGCGGTGAGAGATGAGAGGGAGGGCAGGCGGTGAGAGATGAGAGCGAGGGCGGGCGGTGAGAGATGAGAGCGAGGGCGGGCGGTGAGAGATGAGAGCGAGGGCGAGCGGTGAGAGATGAGAATGAGGGTGGGCGGTGAGAGATGAGAATGAGGACGGGCGGTGAGAGATGAGAATGAGGGCGGGCGGTGAGAGATGAGAGCGAGGGCGGGTGGTGAGAGATGAGAGCGAGGGCGGGTGGTGAGAGATGAGAGCGAGGGTGGGCGGTGAGAGATGAGAGTGAGGGCGGGGAGAGATGAGAGCGAGGGCGAGCGGTGAGAGATGAGAGTGAGGACGGGCGGTGAGAGATGAGAATGAGGGCGGGCGGTGAGAGATGAGAGCGAGGGCGGGTGGTGAGAGATGAGAGCGAGGGCGGGTGGTGAGAGATGAGAGCGAGGGTGGGCGGTGAGAGATGAGAGTGAGGGCGGGGAGAGATGAGAGCAAGGGCGGGCGGTGAGAGATGAGAGCGAGGGCAGGCAGTGGGAGATGAGAGCGAGGGCGGGTGGTGAGAGATGAGAGTGAGGGCGGGCGGTGAGAGATGAGAGCGAGGGCGAGCGGTGAGAGATGAGAGCGAGGGCGAGCGGTGAGAGATGAGAGCGAGGGCGGGTAGTGAGAGATGGGAGCGAGGGCGGGCGGTGAGAGATGAGAGTGAGGGCGGGCGGGCGGGCGGTGAGAGATGAGAGCGAGGGCGGGCGGTGAGAGATGAGAGCGAGGGCGGGCGGTAAGAGATGAGAGCGAGGGCGGGCGGTGAGAGATGAGAGCGAGGGCGGGCGGTGAGAGATGAGGGCGGGCGGTGAGAGATGAGAGCGAGGGCGGGCGGTGAGAGATGAGAGCGAGGGCGGGTGGTGAGAGATGAGAGCGAGGGTGGGTGGTGAGAGATGAGAGCGAGGGCGGGCGGTGAGAGATGAGAGCGAGGGCGGGCGGTGAGAGATGAGAGCGAGGGCGGGCGATGAGAGATGAGAGCGAGGGCGGGCGATGAGAGATGATGTCACTCTATTCTTGGCCGTGGCTGCACCTCTGTTTAGCGCAGCCTCCGTGGCCCTGTAAGTAAGGATAGAACAGTGGTGTGGGCAATGAGAGATGATGTCATTATGTCAGACATGACTTGTCTCCTCCGTGGCCCGGCAGCTTGGCCCGGTGTTGGGCCGTGGCACACAGGTTGGGGACCTCTGTGATAAAGCACAGCGCGTTTCTTGCACCCTTCCCCCGACATGCATTATTGTGGAGCGAGTCTAATGTCACATTCACTTCTGTGGATTCCCACAAATAATTACAAAACTCACACATTGTATCATGAAATGCTGCGATTGTTCGATGGTTGATGCAAAAATGTACTGTAAGCGCACAGAACTGTTACTTTGTTATTTCATTTTTTTCTTATATATCAAAATGTAACTAAATGAGAATCCTGAATTCTGCGCCAACGCTGCTTTATATTCTTCAACATTAACCCATTGTCTGGTATACAATATCCTGTAATAACACGGCATGTGTAACCATTCTAATAAACTTTATTATTAAAAAAAAAAAGAAACATTAACTGAAAAGAATATATTACAATTCAAAAGTATATTATAAAGCATACAATAGAAGTAATAACTAAAACACATGATGTGGCTCATTGAAGAAATATGAGAAAATATCCCTTAGCTCAGCATTGTTCATCTGCTTTTGTTCTGTTTTCAGCTCTGGTTTAATGCACTGCACACACACTGTATTGTCAAAAGTATTGGGACACCTGCCTTTACACATACATGAACTTTAATGGCATCCCAGTCTTAGTCCGTAGGGTTCAATATTGAGTCGGCCCACCCTTTGCAGTTATAACAGCTTCAACTCTTTCTATAGAAAATGTATGGAGGGAGCTGAAACTTTGAGTTGCCAAGCGACAGCCAATAAACCTTGAGGATTTACAGAAGAAAAACATTAAGGTCCTGGAGTGACCTAGCCAGTCTCCAGACCTTAATCCCATAGAAAATATGTGGATGGAACTGAAGGTTCGAGTTACCAAACCTGGAAATCAGCAAAAAAATCAGCCTGGAAACCTTAATGACTTGGAGAAGATCTTCAAAGAAGACAAAATCCCTCCTGAGATGGGTGAAAACCTGGAGGACAACTCCAAGAAACGTCTGACCTCTGTGATCACCAACTACAAGAAACGTCTGACCTCTGTGATCACCAACTCCAAGAAACGTCTGACCTCTGTGATCACCAACTACAAGAAACGTCTGACCTCTGTGATCACCAACTACAAGAAACGTCTGACCTCTGTGATCACCAACTACAAGAAACATCTGACCTCTGTGATCACCAACTACAAGAAACGTCTGACCTCTGTGATCACCAACTACAAGAAACGTCTGACCTCTGTGATCACCAACTACAAGAAACGTCTGACCTCTGTGAACACCAACTCCAAGAAACGTCTGACCTCTGTGATCACCAACTACAAGAAACATCTGACCTCTGTGATCACCAACTACAAGAAACATCTGACCTCTGTGATCACCAACTACAAGAAACGTCTGACCTCTGTGATCACCAACTACAAGAAACGTCTGACCTCTGTGATCACCAACTACAAGAAACGTCTGACCTCTGTGATCACCAACTACAAGAAACGTCTGACCTCTGTGATCACCAACTACAAGAAACATCTGACCTCTGTGATCACCACCTACAAGAAACGTCTGACCTCTGTGAACACCAACTCCAAGAAACGTCTGACCTCTGTGATCACCAACTCCAAGAAACGTCTGACCTCTGTGATCACCAACTCCAAGAAACGTCTGACCTCTGTGATCACCAACTACAAGAAACATCTGACCTCTGTGATCACCAACTCCAAGAAATGTCTGACCTCTGTGATCAACAACTCCAAGAAACGTCTGACCTCTGTGATCACCAACTACAAGAAACGTCTGACCTCTGTGATCAACAACTCCAAGAAACGTCTGACCTCTGTGATCACCAACTACAAGAAACGTCTGACCTCTGTGATCACCAACTCCAAGAAACGTCTGACCTCTGTGATCACCAACTCCAAGAAACGTCTGACCTCTGTGATCACCAACTCCAAGAAACATCTGACCTCTGTGCTTGCCAACAAGGGTTTCTCCACCAACTACTAAGTCACATTTTGTTTGGGGATCAAATACTTATTTTACTCCCTGAACTGCAACTCCATTTATAACATTTGTATTGTGTGATTTTTCTGGATTTTTGGTTGATATTCTGTCTCTATCATATAAAATACACCTATGATAAAAATTATAGACCCTTCATTTCTTTGTAAGTGGGCAAAACTTACACAATCTGCAGGGAAGACAAACAGTATTTCCCCCTCTGTACAGGGGGCAGAGACAGGACACAGCAGGAATGCCCGTTAATTGGTGAATCTTCCGTGTCCTATTATAAAATGTATAAAATATCCAGGTGCACTTCGGTGTTCAGTCTCACCATCAAAGATAACTGTGGTGGTTGATCATCTCAAATGAATGACCGCTGAGCTAACAGGCTGGTCACGTCCCACTTTCCCCTCTAATGCCACACACACACGGTCGGAATTTACGACAACAAATTTTGTTGTCAGAAAATTTGAGACCCAGATCTCAAATTTTGTTTGTTGGAAATTCCGACGGGAAAATGTTTGATGGGAGCTTGTTGTCGGAAATTCCGACCGTGTGTATTGCTCCATCAGACATTTTCCATCGGAATTTCCGCCACACAAAATTCGAGATCTGGGTCTCAAATTTTCCGACAACAACATCCGTTGTCGTAAATTCCGAGCGTGTGTACACAAATCCGACGCACAAAGCTCCACGCATGCTCAGAATCAAGCAGAAGAGCTGCACTGGCTATTGAACTTCATTCTTCTTGGTTCGTTGTACGTCCCCGCGTTCCTGACGTTCGGAATTTCCGACAACATTTGTGTGACCGTGTGTATGCAAGACAAGTTTGAGTCAACATCCGTCGGGAAAAAAAAACATGGATTTTGTTGTCGGAATGTCCGATCGCGTGTACGCGGCATTAGGGGCACACTTGGATAAAGATGCCGCTGTACCTTGGTTAAGAACGCCCCGAATACATACGTAAAATCACACAGGAGACAGATAATGCTCTCTGCTTCAAAAACCTTTACTAGAAAAATTTCTAAAAACACAATTACAATTCCAAGCACTTGGCTGTGTGCATTACAGAAGGAGCAACGATACAAGCCGATCCGGAGATAGCCAGGGGTCATGTCAGAAATGTGGCTCCTCCTCCCGTACGCGTTACATCCTGGGCAGGACTTCGTCAGAGGTAATGGGGCAACATAGTCACCTATAAGAGCAAGGTACCATGGAAACCCAGACGCAGCCAATGCAAACAGGCTAGAGAGCGGAGAAAGGTCACATGGACCACGGGAATGCTAAAAACAAACCCTATAAGAAAAACTGATACTTTAGAAAGCAGTATCTTATAATCCCCTCTCTAATACAAGTGTAGCGGTGCCCCCCCCGTAGGAGCCACTGAGTGTTGTGGTCCACCTGTCACCCGGCCCGGCATTCACTTCCCAGACACTCCAAGACAATGAACAGTCCGTTGGCTTTGTTTTGCAGTTTTATTGAGGGAATTTACCTTGAATGGGGTGTGGGAAATATGGGATGCTCAGTAGAATAATACAAAATTGCTAGGGAGGACTATGTACACTCTTTGTACACTTCCCCAGACTCCTCCTGCACAACTCTTGCTTGCAGACTATTGCTCTCTCTCTCTCCCTCTTCAGGAGACGCTAGCACATGGTTAGACCTGACACTGGCTCAGCCAGGATTTAGGAATCGCCCTTTGCAGGCAGGGACCACAGGCCCCTATAGTGTAGCAGAAAATATGGAAAGTCTCCTTAGTTCTAACTGTCCTAACAGATGGACTACTGCTCCCAGTCAGCCCTCCTCGGGGTCTACCAGCCCTCCTGTCTGCAGCTGCCTGACTTCACTGCCCGCAACATCACAGCCCACACTACTGGCTCTGCACCCATCCCAGACTGCACACTCCCAGTCCTCTCAGGCGTGCCTCCCCAGTCCTCCCGACTGTGCATTCACTCACCAGCCCTCCTGGCTGCAACCGGTGGTTCCCTCCTGAAGACTTGCGCGGCAGTAGTAGCTCCTGCTGTCCTCCCCGACTCCTCCTGTGCCTCCTGTCCAGACCCTTCATGAGTTCTTGAAAGGCTCCGTCCTGCACCCGAGTTCCAGGCCCAAGGTCACCCCCCCCCCAGCCTAGTACTCCATCCTCAGTTCTTCCACCCGACAACTCCTCCCCAGCTGGGCTGACCCTGGGTACTTCAAGGAGGCCCGCCCCCCTGCCAATCCTAGTTGGGTGATCGGTCAGAGCTCCCTTAGACACCTCCAGACAGCGCCACCTCTCTTCCCCTCCTCCTCTTCTAGAATCCTCTAGAATAAAAAGGGAGGTAACAGCAAAGTGGTGCTGTCTGCGAGTCACAGCTGCTACTCTGAGCCACTCCCAGCCCAAAAAACACAAAAACTAACCAAAAACAAATCTGCACTACCAAAAATCCTAACCTCTAGCACAGGGATCCTCAAATTACGGCCCTCCAGCTGTTGCGGAACTACACATCCCATGAGGCATTGCAAAACTCTGACATTCACAGACATGGCCAGGCATGATGGGAATTGTAGTTCTTGAACAACTGGAGGGCCGTAGTTTGAAGACCCTTGCGTCTAGCACCTACCTGTGTCAAAGGTGCTGCACAAGTGTTCAAAATGACCCCGAGGGCCAAGGGCATGTCTCAAGAATTCATTATTGTGTGCCCTGTAAAAGAATAATCATATATAAAATTAATATTAAAAAAATATATAAAAATATAAAAAAGTATATGCAAAGAAATAAATATATAAACAATAATAATACATACACAAAAGACACAATTAAAAAAACATTTTTATCGATCAAGAATAAAACAATTTCAATCAAATCCTACATTTAAACCTATGGGCATGAGCGCTTTTCTTTCATAAATCCAGTAGGATTGTCTGAGACTCAGCTGTCTGATATCGCTACCCCCCCCCCCCCAATGTCTATTAACTTGTGTCTCTCCTGCTGCCATCCGTATCTTCACTACCACTTGTTACCGACCTTTGGGTTGTCTACTGACTACGCTTCTGCTTGATCCCTACCTGCTACATTATATTACCAAAAGTATTGGGACGCCTGCCTTTACACACACATGAACATTAATGACATCCCAGTCTTAGTCCGTAGGGTTCAATATTGAGTTGGCTCCGCCCTTTGCAGCTATAACAGCTTCACCTCTTCTGGGAAGGCCGTCCACAAGGTTTAGGAGGGTGTCTATGGGAATGTTTGACCGTTCTTCCAGTTGCGGTGGGGGCTGCCTCCCTGAGCAGGGGCCCAATTGTTGCTTCCTAGTTCCTAATCCCTTCATTGCTCAACGAGGACCCCAATTACTACAAGCTACCAGAAGAAAAGATGTTTTATACAAGAATGCCAAGAAAGACAGACAGCGCCGGCCTCCTCCATGCTCCGCGTGTCTCTTCAATGAATTATAAGCCGGAGACTCAGCACTTTCCAGCAAGATTAGCCGAGTAATTATCGGAGCGGCATTGTTCTGTCCATCCATCGCCGGAGGGATTTCTACAACCTCCCCACCCAGCACAATCTCCGGGACATTAACTCTGACTGGTGGGCAGAAGACGGGTTAATACAAATCAGAGCAACAGAAAGGAAAAAAAAAATAAAACATTACAAATAAAAAAGAGTTATTAATGCGATAGTGAAAAAAAACAAACCTATAAATATAGAAACCTGCATTCCAGCCAGATGGTCGCTGCCTTGTAATCGCTCTAATGATTAGAATCTTCTCTTTTGTAGATTAAAAGTAAGCGATACGGCAAGCGGAGGGAGCGGATGGATCCTCATTATAAATGGAGGCGATTAAGAAAACCCAAAACTGGAGATGGAGAGGAAAAAAAAAAATACCATCGTCTCGTTTAGCTGCTCATTACGCACGCCGCAAACCCGGCTGCTTCTTACCTGGTTGGCAAACGCAGAAGCCGGCCGATGTTAAAGGGTAACTCCACTTTCCTGGGGGAAAAAAAGAGCAGTACAACAATAAAAAATAAATAATAATAATATAATAATAATAAAAAAAAAACATAAAAATAATCTAACAATAAAAAATAATATTAAATAAAAAATAATAATAATATAATAATAATAATAATAAAAAAAACATAAAAATAATCTAACAATAAAAAATAATATTAAATAAAAAATAATAATATAACAATAAAAAATAATATTAAATAAAAAATAATAATATAATAATAATATAATGATAAAAAAACATAAAAATAATCTAACAATAAAAAATAATATTAAATAAAAAATGATAATATAATAATAATATAATAATAAAAAAAACATAAAAATAATCTAACAATAAAAAATAATATTAAATAAAAAATAATAATATAACAATAAAAAATAACCTAAAAATAATGTAACAATAAAAAATAATAATATAATAATAACAATAATAACATAAAAAAATTATAACAAAAAAAAATAACTAAACAAGTTGGCATTACTCAACTTGAATATTGCTTCGCTCCCCCACTGCTACCATAAAACAATTATTCATATCCTATTAGCAGCTAGACTACACATTACCAAACTTTGAACTTTGGACATCTACCCTTTCCCCAACTACACCAGATATCATATGGATGGTTCAGACACACTACACATACGAACGCTTGACTTGGTATAACAAGCATGTTAAAGCATAACTCTATTTTCTGCTTCTAGAGCTTAATGTATCCTTTACCTCTACTATACTTATTAACTTCCTTGCCATATACACCATATTACCAAAAGTATTGGGACGCCTGCCTTTACACACACATGAACATTAATGACATCCCAGTCTTAGTCCGTAGGGTTCAATATTGAGTTGGCTCTGCCCTTTGCAGCTATAACAGCTTCACCTCTTCTGGGAAGGCCGTCCACAAGGTTTAGGAGGGTGTCTATTGGAATGTTTGACCATTCTTCCAGAAGAGCATTTGTGAGGTCAGGCACTGATGTTGGATGAGAAGGCCTGGCTCGCAGTCTGCGCTCTAATTCATCCCAAAGGTGTTCTATCGGGTTGAGGTCAGGACTCTGTGCAGGCCAGTCAAGTTCCTCCACCCCAAACTTGCTCATCCATGTCTTTATGGACCTTGCTTTGTGCACTGGTGGGCAGTCATGTTGGAACAGGAAGGGGCCGTCCCCAAACTGTTCCCACAAAGTTGGGAGCATGAAATTGTCCAAAATGTCTTGGTATGCTGACGCCTTAAGAGTTCCCTTCACTGGAACTAAGGGGCCAAACCCAACCCCTGAAAAACAACCCCCCACCATAATCCCCCCCTCCCCCCACACCATAATCCCCCCCACACCATAATCCCCCCCACACCATAATCCCCCCTCCACCAAATGATTTGGACCAGTGCACAAAGCAAGGTCCATAAAGACATGGACTTCAGCCCCCCCGGAAGATTTACCCCCCCCCCTTTCATGACCAGGCCATTTTTTGCGATACGGCACTGCGCTACTTCACCTAACAATTGCGCTGTCGTGCGACGCTGTACTCAAATAAAATTGACATCCTCTTTTTCCCCACAAATAGAGCTTTCTTTTGGTGGTATTTGATCACCTCTGTGTTTTTTATTTTTTGCGCTATAAACAAAAAAAAGCCAACAATTTTGAAACTATGGTATAGATTGGTATAGATTTATTGAATTTTTTTATTAATCAATTTTTTTTTTACTAATAATGGCGGCAATCAGCGATTTTTAGATGGACCGTGACGTTACCATGGAAAGATCGAACACCAAGTGACACTTTTTGGGGACCAGTGACACCAATACAGTAATCAGTGGTAAAACACAAAAAATGCACTGTCACTGTAGGGAAGACACTGGCAGGTAAGGGATTAACATCAGTGGTGATCAAAGGGTAAATGTGCTCCTAGGGAGTGCTCGCCAACTGTGGGGGGGGGGGGAATACTGTTACTGGGGGGAAAACAGAGATCCGTGTTCCTGCTTAACAGAAACACAAGATCCCCATCTTCCTCTCACACAGAACGACAATCTGCCTCTCCTGAGAACGATCGGTGGGACATCGCATCCGCCGGACCTGTTGATTGGCTCCCGCTGTGTCCAATCACAGCATGAGGGGGTCGCGGGCAGTGCGCACACGTGCCCCGGATCCAGTGCACGACATTGTGTACAGGTGCGTATTTTCACGCAGAAAGGCGGCCCTGCCGCAGTATATATGCACAGGGCGCTCCAGAACGGGTTAACTTATATATATATAAAAGCACGCGGCACGCCGTTCGGTGATCGTTCATCTTTAGTGGAATCGGTAATAACATTGTAGCTCCCAGCAAAACAATTCGGTGACATTATCGATTCCCTGGAAAGGAACCTCTCTGGGTGAAAAATACCCCAAATTAGGATTGGAAGTGTCTGGTTTTTAGGGGAAATTACTGAATTACCGACCTTAATATCGCTGAACAGTCATGGAGACGACATGCTTACCAATGTGAACACATTTCCACACATGATATATATATATATACTGTATATAGATGGAGCAGAGATGATGATGCCGTGTTCTGATATTGTCAGGTTTCAACAGCTAGGGAGACCATATATACAGCATCCCACAAAAGTATGTTTTTGTGAAATGATCCTAGCTAAATAAGATTTATATATATATATATATACACACACACACACACACACACACACAGTATCTGACAAAAGTAAGTACACCCCTCAGTGACATTTGTGTAAACCTTTTCTTCTATCTTTTCATGTGACAACACTGAAGAAATGACACTTGTCTACAATGTAAAGTAGTGAGTGTACAGCTTGTATAACAGTGTAAATTTACTGTCCCCTCAAAATAACTCAACACACAGCCATTAATGTCTAAACCGCTGGCAACAAAAGTCAGTACACCCCTAAGTGAAAATCTCCAAATTGGGACCAAAGTGTCAATATTTTGTGTGGCCACCATTATTTTCCAGCACTGCCTTAACCCTCTTGGACATGGAGGTCACCAGAGCTTCACAGGTTGTCACTGGAGTCCTCTTCCCCTCCTCCATGATGACATCACAGAGCTGGTGGATGTTAGAGACCTTGCGCTCCTCCACCTTCCGTTTGAGGATGTCCCACAGATGATCAATAGGGTTTAGGTCTGGAGACATGCTTGGCCAGTCCATCACCTTTACCCTCAGCTTCTTTAGCAAGGCAGTGGTGGTCTTGGAGGTGTGTTTGGGGTTGTTATCATGTTGGAATACTGCCCTGCGGCCCAGTCTCTGAAGGGAGGGGATCATGCTCTGCTTCAGTATGTCACAGTACATGTTGGCATTCATGGTTCCCTCAATGATCTGTAGCCCCCCAGTGCCGGCAGCACTCATGTACCCCCAGACCATGACACTCCCACCACCATACTTGACTGTAGACAAGACACACTTGTCTTTGTCCTCCTCACCTGGTTGCCAGTGAAGTTTCAGGAAAAAAAACTTACATTTTAAATAAATGAATAAATTAAAGCAAAATAAAGGGCAGTGCCCATCAATGCAGCCTGATAAGTGCCCATCTGCCGCCTCACCTCAGAATACTGCAGCCTCGGAGGGGACAGGGAGGGGGAGGGGACGAGCACCGTCAGATTACATACATACAGCGAGAATCTCCTGTTTATTCAGCGGCCTCTTTAATACAAAGTCCCTCCTCCTGGATCGGCTTTCTATAATAGACAGAACAGTGGTCCAATGCTGGCCCAGGAGACGGGACTTCCTATTACAGAGGCTGCCGAGTAAACAGGAGATTCTCACTGTATGTAATCTGATGGCCCAAATTGAAGTATCGGTGTACAACACGCACACACTATTTGCACCTGATTTTCAGAGTGAAAAAAGTGTGTTATACGCCAATAAATACGTTTTTTATATATATATATATATATATATATATATTTTTTTTTTTTAAATAAAACACACAAAGTAGGCGAGCGCATGTATGTAAACATAAATTGTGTGAGGTGTCAATGCAAACGTCGGAGTGAGAGTAATATTTCTAGGGACATAATTCACAGTTAGCTTTTAAAGCATAATCTATGGAGAATTTTGTGTACCATTGTTTTTCCTATTGTTTATTTTATTTTTATTTTTTTTTAAATTTGTTTGATTTGTTCGGCATTTGAGTACTCCACCCAACCCCATCTGTTTATTTTGCAAACAAATTAGATATAATATTGTGTTAGTTTGCCCTAAAGTTCATATTAGTGTTTTTTTTTTTTTTTTTCTTGTTTCCTGAAAAAAATGCATATGGTAAATAGCTGCGCAAATATCATACGATATAAAAAAAATTGCAACTACAGTATGACCATTTTATTCTCCAGGGTCTCTGCTTTCTGTTCTGGTCTCTGTTTACAGTCATTTCTAGCAAAAATAAATGCAGATTTTAACCTGTGTGCCAAAAAATTAAAAAAAACTGCCCCAGTAGACAAGGAGTTAACAGATAAAATGGATCAGATACACTGATAAAAAAGATTTTAACAAAAAAATGTTTATAATTTTCAACATAAAAATAAATGGTTATTAATTTACTTTGATATTTTAAGTACCTTACTTAATTTTCATTAGTTCTTAAAATTCACCTTTTACTTTTACAAAAATAAACGCATAATATTGAGTAATCTAGACACAACTTTTAAGGTATGTTCATTTCCATATTCTAATTGAGTTACATTTACTTAAAAAAAAAGATCTTTTCATTTGACTGAAATCGCGGGAATGTTTGGCAAACGTGCAACCGCACGAGTTTTCATGCTGTATATTTTAATTTAAAAGTTTGACGTCTTTTGGATCTTTGGAAGGCTGCACAAGGCAGTTCTCTTAGGTTTGAGGCCATCAGGACAAAAGAGCGCCGCCAGTGACAAGAATTTTTCCAAGTCACTACAAAGCCGTGAAATGCCATTGAAAGGTAAGAACATTGAACAAATGATCGATCACATGCTTTAAATGTTGCTTAACATACCATCCAAAATGTTTATTTTATTTGCCGATTAATATACAGTACCTATAATAAATGGACATACGTTCGTTGTATGCACCCATTCGGACAACTCACTTGTGCGCACGCAAAGTTTGTGCTTACTGCATGCGGCACAACGCAACCAAGACGCAGCAGGGTGAGGGACCACCAGCTGTTAACTTCTTGAGATCCGCGCTATAGCTGAATGACGGCTACAGCACGGACCTACTTTACCGGGAGTGCGTCAATAGATGTCCTCTCGCGCTCGAGCGGCCTGTGCGCCCCCTGCAGGGCGCACGCGGCGCGCTCTGTGATTAGCGAATCTATGAGACCACGTGATCAGCTGTCAGCCAATGACAGCTGATCATGTGATGTAAACAGAGCCGGTGATTGGCTATTTTTTCTCCTCGCGCTGATAGTGTGAGGAGAAAAAGCCGATCACCGGCGGCTGTCAGAGGGACTTCGGTCCCGATCAATGAGAGCTGCCGCCGCGCTCATCTGTGCCCACCTGTGCCACCTGCCAGTGCCACTTACCAGTGCACAACAGTGCCGCCTACCAGTGCACAACAGTGCCGCCTACCAGTGCACAACCGTGCTGCCTACCAGTGCACAACAGTGCCGCCTACCAGTGCACAACAGTGCCGCCTATCAGTGCACAACAGTGCCGCCTACCAGTGCACAACAGTGTCGCCTACCAGTGCACAACAGTGCCGCCTACCAGTGCACAACAGTGCCGCCTACCAGTGCACAACCGTGCTGCCTACCAGTGCACAACAGTGCCGCCTACCAGTGCACAACAGTGCCGCCTACCAGTGCACAACCGTGCTGCCTACCAGTGCACAACAGTGCGCCTATCAGTGCACAACAGTGCCGCCTACCAGTGCATCCCTCATCTGTGCCAATTTGTGAGGCAAAAACGAACGTATGTGCTGGTTTGGTTTCAGAGATATTATAGTTGAGGAGACCTCTCCCATTGCACCGCATGTTATTATATTTTAGATACAAGGATACAATTTGTTTGTGCTGATTTGTACCACAAAAACAAACTTACTGTTTGTTTGGTTTTTGAGATATTGCACATTCATGGTTAGATTGTGTAACCTAAAGCCCCGCCCACTTTGCACTTAATTACACTTCGAAAACAAATATTCCATATTTCTGATGCATTGGCAGGAAACACAATCATATTGATACAATGTATTATCATACCGCACTCTCATTTTGTGTCAGAAAGAATGATTATGGGACTCATTTATGCTTTTAGCCTGAGCCGCCCTGAAAACCTAAAGTATACCTTTCAAGTTTTTCAGAAAATCTTTTTAGAGCTCGATGTGGGGAAATCTACCTTCAAAAATTCACACTTTAACCACTTCAGCCCCAGAAGAATTTACCCCCTTTCCTGACCAGAGCACTTTTTTTGCGATTCGGCACTGCGTCGATTTAACTGACAATTGCGCGGTCGTGCGACGCTGTACCCAAACAAAATTTACGTCCTTTTTTTCCCCACAAATAGAGCTTTCTTTTGGTGGTATTTGATCACCTCTGCGTTTTTTTTTTTTTTTTTGCAATATAAACAAAAAAAGAGCGACCATTTTGAAAAAAACTCAATATTTTTTACTTTTTGCTATAATAAATATCCCCAAAAAATATTTAAAAAAACATTTTTTTTCCTCAGTTTAGGCCGATACGTAATCTTCTACATATTTTTGGTAAAAAAAAATTGCAATAAACGTTTGCACAAAAGTTATAGCGTCTAGAAAATAGGGGATAGTTTTATGGCATTTTTATTGATTTTTTTTTTTTTTTACTAGTAATGGCGGCGATCAGCGATTCTTATCGTGACTGCGACATTGCAGCGGACACATCGGACAATTTTGGCACATTTTTGGAACCATTGGCATTTATACAGCGATCAAAGCTAAAAAATTGCACTGATTACTGTAAAAATGTCACTGGCAGTGAAGGGGTTAGCCACTAGGTGGCGCTGTAGGGGTTAAGTGTGTCCTAGGGAGTGTTTCTAACTGATCGCTGCTCCCGATCACAGGGAGCAGAGATCAGTGACACTGTCACTAGGCAGAACAGGGAGTGACTTGTTTACATTAGCATCTCCCCGTTCTTCCTCTCCGTGAGACGATCACGGGTATCACGGCGCACGCGCGAGCCGCCTCTTAAAGGTCAACATACAGGTACATTAATCTGCCTTTACGTGCCCATCTGCCACAGTATATCTGCGTGAGGCGGTCGGGAAGCGGTTAACCGCTTTCCGACCATCCACCATCATTATACTGCGGCAGTTAGGCTCTTCTGCACAAACCTCTGTAGGTATGTGTTGGTCTTTGCACAGGAGATAGCGGAGATAGCGTGCCAGTGCTGGAGCGTGCCCATGGGGCCGGGCGGACTTGATGTCCGCTGGTGACCCACGATCAAGGTATACAGAGGCAGAACGGGGATCTGCCCATGTAAACAAGGTGATTCCCCGTTCTGCCAGATGACATGACAGAGATCTTCTGTTCCCAGTGATCTCTGTCATGTCCCTGGCAGCCCATCCCCCTTACAGTTAGAACACACCCAGGGACGTGTAGTTCCGCAAAACACCTGGAGGGCCGTAGTTTGGCGACCCCTGCACTAGACAAAAGACATCTCCCATGGGACTTTGAAATTATTAAAATAAATGGCATATCCAGCAAGTCAACCCTACGCGTTTCAACTGATATAAACTCTTCATTAGGGGGAGAAGGAAGTGGAAGCAATCAAAGATATGAACGTGACTGGATGTCCGACAGGTAATGGCTCAGTGGTGCAAACCACACGGGTCTCAGACCAACCCAGACCTCAAGTCCCACAGAAGACCCATGGCTATCAAGGAGAAGGCAACCGAGGCAGCTTGACTCACTAATGGAGGAGTAGGAGGCCACAAAGTATATGTATAGAGCTGGATGGTAGATAACCACAGCAAAAGGAGAGCGATCGCCTATAAAGTTGACTTCATGGACTCCACCAAGGGTTAGTGTTTGGGTCAAGGTCAGGGTAGAGGTCAATGTCAGGGTCAGTATTTTTTTAGACAATTTTTTTATTTTTTTAATTAGTATCAGTGTCGGTGTGTTTTAGTTAGTATAAAAAAAGTAAAATGTGCACCATTGTTTCTGGGCTGTACTCCGGGTACAAACAACGCCTCACATCCACACATGGGGTAACGCTGCGATCGTCAGGAGCAGGAGGATTTGTTTTGGGTCGTTCTTTGGTGGAAGGTTATGGTAGTACCAAGAAATATACAGCTACATTTAAAAAATGTTTGTTTTTTTTTTTCACTATTTTCCTTTGATAATAAAAAAAATCAGGAGATACTTGTTACCATTTACCACCAAATGAAAGCCCAATTTGTTCTTAAAAAAAAAAAAAACGCGGTATAATCCATCCGGATGCACAAAGTAGTTGTGATGATATGTACAGTTTTACTAATGCATGTTAAAGTTGCAAAATTGTGCTTAGGCATTAAGATTTCTTTTACCCTTAGGAGGGGGGAGGGGTTATATGCAAAATCTCAAGCCCCCTCCTCCAGTATACAATGTAAAAAAAAAAAAACATAAATGTTATTTTCCATTTTTAATTTTATTTTCCACCTTTCATGTTCAGTTTTAGCTCTGATGAAGGGGGGGGCGACCCCTGAAATTTAGTATTTAGTATTTTGTAATAAACTTTATTTGGGACTCTGTCAGGGCTCAGCCCTTCCTTCTCTGAGCTGGCCACTCAGCTGTCGGCTAATTGCCAGCTCCTATCTCTTCACAGTTACTCAGCTGTTGATGATATCCTGCTCGTCAGTCCTGCCTACTTAAGCCGTCCAGCCCAGAGGATCTCTGCCTTCACCTTGGTCAACATCACAGAGACTCCTGCAATCCTGTTAAAAGACTTGCTTGGCTGACATCCCTTCTTGCTCCAGATCCTGCTTGCTGTTCCACTACATTGATCCCTGACTTCTGGCTTGGCTGACTATCCATTCCGGTTACTGAACTTTGGCTATGTTTTGACTACGTTTGTTCTTTTTACTTTAATTATTAAACAAGTGTGATTTAACTGTTACTTCTGTCTCGGCCCGATTTCAGGGTTTTCTGACAGACTCAAACTTTTTGGTGTGGGGTTTTAAACTAGATACACATTTTACAAATGTTGTTGTTGGATTTCCTTTAGATTTACCTTCAGCTATGTAGCGCAAGGGCATACCTGCATACAAATTGAAAGTGTGTGACCTCATATTATATGGTTTTGGTAAATCTAAAGGAAAGTTGTACAAGAAAATTGTATAAAAATTGTAAAGAGTTCAGCCAGCTTTAATCCCCTGTCCTAGGGTGGACTATGTGGCAGAGCTGTTTAAATCTCAGAACTGGATGGACAGAAATAAATATCCATTGGCTGGTAAAAAAAAAAAAAAAAAAAAATACAATTCCATGTATCTCAGAAAATTCCAGCATCAGTCCCAATGGATGTGTCTGCGCTCACTATTTTTTAACGACTGAAGCGCAGCGATGGGAGGGAGACGGCCTATAATTCCTGCCTGCTAGAGACTTAAATAAATTTTTGTCGGCAATTTGCTGAAACGCTTTGTTTGAACTTTACTTTTATGGAAAGTAAAACATTAACTTTTGATAAATGACTTCAAAATGTCACGGTGTTCAGGAGGCGCACGCACCGAAGAAAACGCGCGTCCCGGAGCTCTCCGGATGAAAATATTGCTCAACAAATTTGTCGGGACAACGAGGACGGCGCCGGGAGATGGCGGTGATCATCTCCGAGTGTAACGGACGCAGAGTGATGTTTGCAGAAAAAAGAAAAAAAAAAAGAATAAGAGTAAAGTAAACGAATGTGTTCAATAGTCTCATGAGTCATAAGTGGATTTCTGGGGCAGCGATCAAACGCTTCAATAAAATATTGATGCCGTAATAACCGTAGCGCTGGAAAACAATGCCTTCCATTTCTCCTCCGCAATATTGTGGCTGCAGCTGCTGCTGTTATTGATTTTAATGTGAATTATAATGTTATTTTAGGGAAAATGTTTATTAAAAATGAAGCGGTGTAATAAACGGCAACATAGTTCCTTTAGGTTACATTGAAGCGGGAGGCCGAGTTATCTCTTCATGCAGGTGCAGGTTGCCCCACGACAACTTTGCTTTACATCACTTTTTCCCTTTTTGTTATCTGGTGCCTGGGCTTTAACCCCTTCAGTACCAGCAACTTTCACCACTTCCTGCCCAGGACAATTTTCAGCTTTCAGGGCTGTCACACTTTGAATGACAATTACTCGGTCATGTGACACTGTACACATAGGACATTTTTATCATTTTTCTTTTCACACAAATCACCACTGGGGCTTTTATTTTTTGCTAAATAGATGAAAAAAGGTCAACATTTTTTTTTAGTTTCTGTTATAATATTTTGCAAATAAGTAATTTTTCTTCTTCACTGATTCGCGCGGATGAGGCGGCACTAATGGGCACTAATAGGCTGCATTAATAGGCAGCACTAATGGGTACTAATAGGGGGCACTGATGGGCACTGATATGAGGCGCTGATGGACACTGATAGGCAGCACTGATGGGGAGGCACTGATAGGTGGCACTGATGAGGAGGCACTGATAGGTGGCACTGATGGGCACTGATAGACAGCACTGATGGGGAGGCACTGATAGGTGGCACTGATGAGGAGGCACTGATAGGTGGCACTGATGGGCACTGATAGGCAGCACTGATAGGCAGCACTGATGGGCACTGATAGGCAGCACTGATAGGCAGCACTGATGGGCACTGATAGGCAGCACTGATAGGCAGCACTGATGGGCACTGATAGGCAGCACTGATAGGCAGCACTGATGGGCACTGATAGGCAGCACTGATGGGCACTGATAGGCAGCACTGATAGGCAGCACTGATGGGCACTGATAGGCAGCACTGATGGGCACTGATTAGCACTGATGGGGCTGCACTGATAATCATGGAACTGATGATCAGTCCCCTCATTATCTGTGTACATGTCCCATCACACTTGCCGGTTGCTTCCCGTGAGGAAAGTACTGCCGATAACTGACAAGTGTGTTTACAGTGTGATCAGCTGTGATTGGACACAGTTGTTCACATGGTAAAGGGTCGCTGTGATTGGCCCTTTACCCCAATCTGTGATGCACTGGGTCCAAGGCACACAGCAATCACAGATCCTTCTCAATGTGCGCACCAGGTGGAGCGCGGGAAGCTCATTCTCGGGAGGACGACAATAGACGCCCTCCTGGAAATATGCAACCGTTCTGTAGCCACCATCCGGCTATAGCGCAGTCGGCAAGAGGTAAAAGAGGAGCTTCATTTCCTCTCCAGATTTATTTTAGCTCCACTTACCTGTCCTTCCTAGATTCAGATACTCACGTGCCCAACAGATCCAGCATTGCCCTGCTGTGATCCACGGATCAAGTGCCTGAGCCGCCATCTTGGTCCTCCTCAGCCATCAAATGTCGACTGCCTCTTCTGGGTTCAGGCAGCCAGCCTCTGATGACCGTTCCCCCCACCGACTGATGTTATTCCCTGCAGCCTCCTGGGATATGTGACTTATGGTTTGTGTGGAAGATCGTGCTAGACTGGTGGCCCAACCAATAGGTTATTGGTGGATATCTGAACAATGAATAAGGTAGGAGTTGATTATTGGGTATTTATCCAGGTAGCTACAGTTACCTGCCATTCAGCGTTGTCCTGAATTCAGATACTCACCCACCCAGCGGATCTGGCATTATCCTGATGTGATCCATGGATCAGGTGCCTACACCACCATCTTGGTCCTCCTCAGCCATCGAATGTTGGTGTCAGGGCGCCATGTGGAACAGGCGCGGGCATGTGCTGAAAAGCAGACAGCAGAATAAAAATGAGCATGTGCAGTGGAAAAGACCTGGTGTAATTGCCAATGCTGTACATGGCCATGCAGGTGCATGCAGTGGTGCACGTTCACGCACACCTGCAGACAGGACTGGCACCAAACACCCTTTATAAGGACAGTAGCTGCACTTAGTTTGCTGGATGATCTTCAGCTACCAGCGCTCCTTGCTCCTGTGTATCCTGTATTCCTTGGACCTTCTGTTACTGCATGGGATGGTCCTTGACCCTCATGCTGCCTGATACCTGGTTTGACCCTGACTTGCTGTAAGGACTTTGCCTCTTCTGCCTGCTCCGTCGGATTTATGTGCATTACCTTGGCTATTGTTCCTGACCACGCTCCTGCCCACTCTCCGTGTATGACCTCAGCTTCTATCCTGACTACGCTTCCTCCATTCAGTCCTACCAGTCTGACCGTGCCACCACCTCGGGTGTCATCCTGCTTGTGGCCACTATCTTAGTCCCTCTGCATCTCCGAGGGCAACAGAGGTCCTGCCATCAGTCCGAACAGACCAGCTGACAATTATCTGGTGAACTCCACTGCCAGCAACCACCAGCAGAGCTACCTAAAAGGCACACGTGCTTCTTTGGGCCGTGCACTCCCTGTTTTCACCTTCAGGGGTGCTTGCCACTCAGCCACAAGGAAAGCCCTCTCATCAAGTTGGCTTCCAACCAGGGACATGACAGTCGGCTGCCTCTTCCAGGTTCAGGCAGACAGCCTCGGGTGAGCGTTCCACCCACCAGTTGCTGTTATTTCCTGCAACCTCTTGGGATTGGTGATATATGGTGTGTATTGAAGACCGCTCTGGACTGGTGGACCAAGCAATAGGTTATTGGTGGATATCTGAATGATAAATAAGGTAGGAGTCGATTCAGGGGTATTTATCTCTAAAACATAGGCAATGGTAGGGTACTTAGTTGAAATCTTGGGGCTGCTACTTTTCTTCAGGCTGGAGCAACTTGAGCCAATGGGTTTTGGTGGAAGAGGCTCCCCATTATTCAGGGCTGTTGATAAGACATTTTGTAGAGGGGTGCAGGCTGCATCACATCTACAATGCACCAGCACTGCCAACAGCATTCAATTACCTTCTATAGAAGTGTGACCACACTACAAAGTGTCATATCAACAACCCTGAAGAAGGGGGAGATTGTTCCCTGAAAAGCATTGGATACATCTGTTACCTTTATCATCACCAATAAAGTTCTGAAATAAACCATCAAGTGAGGGGATCAGCTGTTACCAGGCACTCTTCCACACCTAATCAAGGGATATGGGGCATGGAATCCCAGAAAGCTGAGGCAGCAGGGACATAACATGCTTGCCTAGGGGAGAAGGATGATGGTTTGGGGGGGCCAGGTCTAGAATGTAAAAAAATAAATAAATAAATAAAAGAGCTAAAAAAAGGGCCAATGCATAACGTGGAGGGTAGCGGCTGTGCAAAAAGCCTTAGATGATCTGGAGGGTGAAGGTTTGCTGTAAGTAGGCATATGTGAGTTCAAAAAAGTTAAAATGTTCTTTTATTATTATTATTATAATTACTAATGATAGTATTATTATTATTATTCAGGATTTACTGTATATTGTGCCAACAGTTCATACAGCATGATATAATGGGAGACAATCCCAATACAATAGAATTAATGACAAGAGGGTTAGAAGGACCCTGCTCATCTGAGTTTAGTATCTAAAAGTGGTACAAAAGGTAATAACTGTGAGTGGATGAGCTAGTGGAGGAAGAAGTAGTTTAACAGGTTTCAGGGATCGTCATGAGATGGAAAGCATAGAACATAGCCAGACAGATTGCGGTAGGAAGTTTCAGAGGATGAGAGAGTGTCAGGACCCACATCTGAACCTGCAACCTCTGTCGTGTCTGGCAGTATTTCTTCTTGCTGAGCCACCTGAGATGCTGGACAATTTCTTGGGCAATCTTGTCTTGGACATTGTTTCTGGTGAACCATGAACTTCCTAATTAAGTCATTCCTTGCACTTCCTGTTTGTCAGATTATTGTTCTCTCTGCAGCCAATATCTCGTTCTTCTGACTCCTGCTGCCTTCTGTATTTTTGCTACCACTTGTTACCAACCTTTGGCTTGTTTACTGACTACACTTCTACTTGATTCCTACCTGCTATATCTGCTACTGGACCCTGGCTTGCTCAGCTCCTGGTGGGGCAATCCTAAGGATGGTGACCTGGTACTAACTTGCAGCAAAACCCATCTCCCCCATCAGGAGCTCTGGTGACCACTGGTTAGTGCTTAGACTCTGCGCCTTGAGCCCCCATCTTGTGCCAGGGTGACCTGCCTTGTGTACTTATCCTGTTGGTCAGTGGGAGCCTCTCTACTACTATAGCTACTGGTCCCTGGGCTGGCCTGACCCCTGACTGTGACAGACAGGCTCTGGAGAAGTCCTGGAGACAAGCATGGAAAAAGATGGATGAATTTAGAGTAAGGATGAGCTCAAAGTTCCGTCTGCACACAAGTCAGGACAGGACTTTGGCTGTTTGGGCATTTATCGAAACACCTGACTTGTTACTAGAAACACCGCTACTATACATGACAGCTTCCTTGATGTCAGTGGATTAGGGGGTGATGGGTGCCAATAGCGTCCTTAGCAACCAGTGTTGTTGAAAGGAATTCTGGTTCTGGACGACCACCCTGGTTAACTTCAGCAGACCACCGTGATCCCGGTACCGTGAGACACCCAATGAAACTCGTGAAACAAGATGTGAGTTCAAAAGATGTCTAGTCTTTATTGAGCATGAAAGTAGCTTATATTCAGTATAGAACAAAGGAGGGGGAGTGGTTAGTTTAATGAATACATGTCTAGGGTTATACCAGTGTGTAACTTGATGTATATCTATCAACAGTTAGATAGAACATCTGGTCATCAGTCACATATCTTAGCTGATTGCCTAAGGCTAAACAGGATATACATTCCAAGAAAAGGCTTGATCAAAGTGAGCACACTAGGGGGGTGGGGTGTTGTGAAAACATTCTTACACATTCTTACACAGACTTAAACTTACACAATAAGAGACTTCACATAAGATGGCGAGGGTAAAAAAAATGGAGTCATGATGGTTCATTCATATTATTACAGTTGTCACCCCACCACATTATTTTAACAAAGGGGTGGGGTTAGCATGACATAATTGACCAAATATGTCAATGGCTATATTTTATCAATGACACCTGGGAGAACATTGGAAGTCATTGAAATAAAAGTTATCATTTAGGCCTTAGTGGGTAAGGTTCGCAGTGTTTTGAGTGCTATTTGTAGTTTTTTGAGGAATGGGCTTTTATTTAAGTGAATTCCATAGAAATCTTCCTCTGCAGGATCAGAGCCATGTGAAATAACAAATCCTTTAGTCGTTTTTCAGTAAATGTAGTTTCAGATTCCCCGTATACTGCCTTAGAACTTGGCATCCATCAAGTAGTATCTGTAGAGAAAGGTTTTAGCGTAGTTATCGGGTGAAGAATCACACATCATCCTCTGTACTTGCACTTTTGCAGACATATCAGATATAGGTCACTTTTTTAAGGATTAGTAATAATTCTGATAAGTACAATGCGAACTTTCTCCCAACTAGAGGTCGTGGATATCTGCCAAACGGAAGGAAAATAATGGCTGGTTAAAGTAGTAAAAGGTAACTCGAAAATCAAAGAAAGGGCAACATGAAGAGAACAGTCTGCGTGTTTTTGAGCTCTCCAATTAGTTTTCAATGGTAAGTGGGTGATTGTAGCTTCCGCATAGATCTTTAATTGTATGTATGAAGTCTGCCTCACCAACAGGTTATAAAGAAGGAGTTCCATCCAAATCTGAACAAAACTCTGCTTTTCTTGCAGCACATTACATAAAAACGTGGCCGCGGTTCACAACTTGCCAAACCTCCATTTTTTTTGTGGTGCACCAAGATTGACATACACCTCAATGCAACTGGTTGTCCTTCACATGTGGAAGGTCAGTGTAATAATAGCTGATGCTACAATGTTTTTTTTTTAGATGATAGATTTTAGAAAAATAGGAAAGGGTATCAGACAGCTGAGTTTATTGTGGTGAAGGTCAACCAGTTTGGACTTATTACTGCAAGTTTTTTGGCCTCCAACAAGTTATGCTCTGTCTATTGTTGACACTTACGTTCTGGTATCTTCTGTGGAGCGTAATGGTAGGGCTAGGTTTGGGGGTGATACCTGGAGGTGAAAAGGTAAACATAAGACATATTCTTACAAGAAACAGGTGTGCTTTAAAACGAGCCTTCACTCTTCTCTGTAGCTGTAGGTACTGTGGAGCAACGCAAGGTCAGCAGAAGCACTGAAGTCTTTAAATCATTCTCTCAGCAGTTCTATTCACTCTGTTTACTCTGTACCCTTGACCCACCAGCAGTGAAGTGCATTGATGCTTCTGCAGTAAATATTGAGGATGAATTGCTTCATAGTGGATGTAACTACAGAAATAAAATATACAAAAATAAAAAATAATTTTATGTAGTGAGCAACATCACTCCCCCTGTGCAGAGTTGAATGCTGGTTCTAGTATAGATCTGTGTAGTCACTGTTTTCTCCCAGTCCACCCAAGTTCTATCCTGTGTTGAGCCTTCATGAAGGGGAGGGGTGTTGCCCCTGAAACGCATTTTATGTTTTTATTTACTTCTGTAGTTACATCCACTATGAAGCAATTCATCCTCAAAATTTACTGCAGAAGCATCAATGCGCTTCACTGCTGGTGGGTCAGGGGTACAGAGTAAACAGGGTGAACCGAACTGCTGAGAGAATGACTTAAAAGACTTCAGTGCTTCTGCTGACCTTGCGTTGCTCCACAGTACCTGCAGCTACAGAGTAGAGTGAGGGCTCGTTTTAAAGCCCACCTGTTTCTTGTAAGAATATGTCTTATGTTTACCTTTTCACCTCCAGGTATCACCCCCAAACCTAACCCTACCAGTATGCTCTCCACAGAAGATACCAGAACGTAGGTGTCAACAGAATGTTTTTACATTACTTTTTTTTTACCAACAATTAAAATTATCTTGGACTTTTCTATGTGGTTTTGGTCTGGTGCTCCTTTCTATATTTCTATGGTTTGAGTTACCGGTTGGCTAGGCAGAGCATAGATTGTACCACACTTGTTGCACTTAAATCCTTATGTCCCACGATTCCTCTTGGAAACTGGAGGTGTATAAGAGATCCACCAACATTAAAATGGCTCAGACATTGGAGACTACCTGCTACGATGGTTTTTGACTACTCATCTACGCCAGCTTTCTAGACATCATGGACCATTCGTCATTTAAATCCCTTCTACTTCCATCATCTAAGGCTCTCGCCTTTCAATCATCTGTGAATATCTTCTTGCTGATGACTGGGCCCCAAAGTCCATTCAAATGTGCATGCTCACGCTCATGGGCATGGTAATGCTCACACGTGTGCACACATCTAAACGTGCATGGTCCTAACTATGTGTACAGTTCTGTGAACCGTTCTGCGTGCATGTGCATTTCTTTGAGCATGGGCTTGAGCTCGGTTATGCTGAAACTGGAAGTGCCGAACTTATCGTCACTTCTGACGTCATTTGTCACAGAGGAGATGGGGGAATGGATGTTCCTCCATCTCCTCTGTGTGAAAGGATTCTGGCTGTTTACTGGGAACCACCATGGGCGGTGGCTGGGGGAGGGGGCTATGGGGACTGTAGCGCTGCCTGGATCCCTTTTACTAGACAGACGTTTACTGGGTGTAAAAAACAATACCAAGATCATGGCTGCAACCACGATCTTGGTGATTTAACCACTTACTGGATTTCAAGGGACTGTCCTTGAATGGGTACAATGTCCCTCTGTCCCTCTTTCCTCCTCATTTGTCCCTCATTTTGGTCTGATCTATATAATTCTATATAAGGCTCGATTCACATCTATGCATGTTGCTTTTGAGCGTTTCTGCAGTGTTTTTTATGGTGCTTGCCGCGTTTTTGAGCAGTGTTTTTGCTGCGTTTTTGCTGCGTTTTGTGTTTTTTTTTTGTACATTTTTAAAGCCATTATGAAGTAATAGTAGTAGTAAAAAAAGCACTCGTGGGTCCTCCTTTTAAGGGGGCGTGGCAGGGGGGTGTGTCCTATGCCTACATACTTTTGCTAGTAGGTGGCCCTTGTTTCCATCTTAAAAATTTGGGAGGTGTGGTTAAAGGGGTTGCAATTTTCAGACATGAAATATAAACAAAGCACATCCCTCTATAGTGTGTCTCAGTCCAGAGCACTAAGTATCATTTCTGTCTTCTGCTTCCTTCCTCTGATATCAGCATTAGTCACTTCTGACACGTTTTCCTGACACCAAGAGATAAAAAGGTGACAGGGGAGGAGCTCCAGCTGATTGACAGCCTTAGGGCTAGTTTACACTTGCTTCAAAACAAGGCTTCGGACAGGCTTTGTTAAAGCTCTCTGAACGCCAGTCAAAGCCCCGGTCACTAAATAAAATGGTTCTCTTACAGTCCTGTTTACTCCTTGTTTTTGCTTGGTGCTTCGGTGGGGCTTCGATGAGGCTTTGGTGAGGCTTCATGGGGCTTCGATGAGGCTTTGGTGAGGCTTCGTAGGGCTTCGATGAGGCTTCGTGGAGCTTCGATGAGCCTTTGGTGGAGCTTCGAAAAGCCTTTGGTGGAGCTTCGATGGGGCTTCGATTAGCCTTTGGTGGAGCTTCGATGGGGCTTCGATGAGGCTTTGGTGGAGCTTCGATGAGTCTTTGGTAGGGCTTCGATGAGCCTTTGGTGGAGCTTCAATGGGGCTTCAATGAGACTTTGGTGAGGCTTCATGGGGCTTTGGTGAGGCTTCGCGGGCCTTCGATGAGGCTTTGGTGAGGTTTTGTAGGGCTTCAATGAGCCTTTGGTGGAGCTTCAATGGGGCTTCGATGAGTTTTTGGTGGAGCTTCGATGGGGCTTCGATGAAGCTTTGGTGAGGCTATGTGGGGCTTTGATGAGGCTTCGTGGGGCTTCGATGAGGCTTTGGTGAGGTTTCGTAGGGCTTCGATGAGCCTTTGGTAGAGCTTCAATGGGGCTTTGATGAGCCTTTGGTGGAGCTTCGATGGGGCTTTGTGGGGCTTTGATGAGGCTTTGTGGGCCTTCGATGAGGCTTTAGTGAGATTTCGTAGGGCTTCAATGAGCCTTTAGTGGAACTTCGATGGGGCTTTGATGAGTTTTTGGTGGAGCTTCGATAAGCCTTTGGTGGGGCTTCGATGAGCCTTTGGTGGAGCTTCAATGGGGCTTCAATGAGGCTTTGGTGAGGCTTTTTGGGTTTTGGTGAGGCTTCGTGAGCCTTCGATGAGACTTTGGTGAGGTTTCGTAGAACTTCGATGAGCCTTTGGTGGGGCTTCAAAGGGGCTTCAATGAGGCTTTGGTGGGGCTTCTATGGGGCTTCGATAAGCCTTTGGTGGAGCTACTATGGGACTTCGATGAGGCTTTGTTGAGGCTTTGTGGGGCTTCAGTGGAGTTTCAAGCGAGCTTTGCCATAGACTTCTATGGAGGCTTTGAAGACACTTTGAAACCCTACTAAAGCTACACGGGGTATAATTTTTGAAGCGTAGCTGAAGCAAAGCAAAGCAAAAGTAAAGTGTAAACAGGACTGTAAGCTAACCATTTTATTTAGTGACAGGGGCTTTGACTGGCGTTCAGAGAGCTTTAACAAAGCCTGTCCAAAGCTTTGTTTTGAAGCAAAGTGTAAACTAGCCGTTAATGTGTGTTGAAGCCGAAGCAAGTGTAAATGAGCCCTTGGTTCTGTTCCTGTGTGCTGTGTGTGTGTGTGTGTGTGTGGGGGGGTGTCCCTTCCCTCCAATCAGCTCTCAGAGCTCTCCTCCCTGATGTAACTTCAGCTCTCCGCCCCCTGCTTTTTCAGAGCTGAGGGATCCTGTGTAAATTCTGCACTTTGATTGACTGTAGAGGAGAGAGGGCTGCAGATAAACAGGTACAACTTATGTAGGAGGATCTGTTTCATCTCTGTGTATAACCTGAGGGCCAGTCACTTCACTGGAGATATGGGATATCCCCTTTAATGGAACTGTAACAATTTTAAAATGTGAAATCCATTAAGTTATAAATCACTTTCCGTGTAATATTTGGTATGTTTGCAGAGAGCGTCCATTCAGTAGAAATTTTCGAAGCGAGCGCGGCGTCATTTAGGCGATCCATTTTCCGAGCTTTGCGAGGGTTCTTCAGGACAGATAAATCCGATGCCTACTTAGTCATTCTGCTGTTTTATCTGCCTATTACTTTTGCTCTCCTTCTTCTCCCCTCTTCCTCTGTGCTTCAGCAGTTTTTATATGGGTCACCCTTAACCACGCGAGGGAGAAGGTATCAATAAAAGGCTGAATCAGAACTTAATATGTAATAACGAGCCTCGTAATTAATGGATGAACTTTGGGATCTCATCTCTGCTGCGTCAAAGTGCTCTGGAATTACTTTCATTATTATGAACCGGCGAATCATAAATGTCAATTTTCCTGCCATCAAAGAGGAGCTCTAAAAAAGTAAAACATGCAGCAAGCAGTTATTTTAGCTTTATCCTCAATTTGAAAACTTTTTACTTTCCTAGGTAGAGAGTTCTCGGGACCATGAAAATACACTCACCGGCCACTTTATTAGGTACACCCGTTAAATGGCTCGGTAATCAGCCAATCACATGGCAGAAACTCAATGCATTTAGGCATCTAGACGTGGTGAAGACGGCTTGCTGAAGTTCAGACCGAGCATCAGAATGGGGAAGAAAGGGGGGTTGAAGTGACTTTGAACGTGGCATGGTTGTTGGTGGCAGACGGGCCGGTCTGAGTATTTCTGGGATTTTCACACACAACCAACTCTCGGGGTTTACAGAGCATGGTGGGAAAAAGAGAAAATATCCAGTGAGTGGCAGTTGTGTGGAGGAAAATGCCTTGTTGAGGTCAGAGGAGAATGGGCATATACAGAGTTAGTAAGTTTGAATAAAGACACCAGTCCATCCAGTTCAACCTCAGTGAGTGTCTACAATTGTCCCTATCCCCGTACATAGTGTCTCTTTAAGATGCTCATCCATTATATCATTATTTATTTAGGGTACCCATATAGCACTCTCAATTTACGCAGCGCCCCACACATACATCGCACACCCACATTGGTCCCTACCCTCAAGGAGCCCACAATCCAAGGTCCCCAACTCACATACTAGGGAGAATTTTTTGGACAGAAGCCAATTAACCTACCAGCATGTCTTTGTAGTGTGGGAGGAAACCGGAGCACCCGGAGGAAACCCACACAGGCACAGGGAGAACATGCAAACTCCAGGCAGGTATTATCTTGGTTGGGATTCAAACCAGCGATGCTTTTTACTGCTAGGCGAGAGTGCGACCCACTACACCACTGTGCCGTTCACTACACCACCGTGCCGCCCACTACACCACTGTGCCACCCCGCAGACTGGTTTCAGATGATAGAAAGACAACAGTAACTCAAATAACCTCTCGTTACACCCAAAGTATGCAGAATACCATCTCTGAACGCACAACACATCCAACCTTGAAGCAGATGGGTTACAGCAGCAGAAGACCACACCGGGTGCCACGCTTGACAGCTAAAAACAGGAAACTGAGGCTATAATTGGCACAGGATTGTATAGAACCTGCTGCATCCGTACCATGTATAGAACCTGCTGCATCCGTACCATGTATAGAACCTGCTGCATCCATACCGTGTATAGAACCTGCTGCATCCGTACCATGTATAGAACCTGCTGCATCCGTACCATGTATAGAACCTGCTGCATCCGTACCATGTATAGAACCTGCTGCATCCATACCGTGTATAGAACCTGCTGCATCCGTACCATGTATAGAACCTGCTGCATCCGTACCATATATAGAACCTGCTGCATCTGTACCATATATAGAACCTGCTGCATCCGTACCATGTATAGAACCTGCTGCATCCGTACCATATATAGAACCTGCTGCATCTGTACCATGTATAGAACCTGCTGCATCCGTACCATGTATAGAACCTGCTGCATCCATACCATGTATAGAACCTGCTGCATCCGTACCATATATAGAACCTGCTGCATCTGTGCCATGTATAGAACCTGCTGCATCCATACCATGTATAGAACCTGCTGCATCCATACCATATATAGAACCTGCTGCATCTGTACCATGTATAGAACCTGCTGCATCTGTACCATATATAGAAGCTGCTGCATCTGTACCATGTATAGAACCTGCTGCATCCGTACCATGTATAGAACCTGCTGCATCCGTACCGTGTATAGAACCTGCTGCATCTGTACCGTGTATAGAACATGCTGCATCCGTACCATGTATAGAACCTGCTGCATTTGTACCATGTATAGAACCTGCTGCATCCGTACCATGTATAGAACCTGCTGCATCCGTACCGTGTATAGAACATGCTGCATCCGTACCATGTATAGAACCTGCTGCATTTGTACCATGTATAGAACCTGCTGCATCTGTACCATGTATAGAACCTGCTGCATCTGTACCATGTATAGAACCTGCTGCATTTGTACCATGTATAGAACCTGCTGCATCTGTACCATGTATAGAACCTGCTGCATCTGTACCATGTATAGAACCTGCTGCATCTGTACCATGTATAGAACCTGCTGCATCCGTACCATGTATAGAACCTGCTGCATCTGTACCATGTATAGAATCTGCTGCATCTGTACCATGTATAGAACCTGCTGCATTTGTACCATGTATAGAACCTGCTGCATCTGTACCATGTATAGAACCTGCTGCATCTGTACCATGTATAGAACCTGCTGCATCTGTACCATGTATAGAACCTGCTGCATTTGTACCATGTAAAGAACCTGCTGCATCTGTACCATGTATAGAATCTGCTGCATCTGTACCATGTATAGAACCTGCTGCATTTGTACCATGTAAAGAACCTGCTGCATCTGTACCATGTATAGAACCTGCTGCATCTGTACCATGTATAGAACCTGCTGCATCTGTACTATGTATAGAACCTGCTGCATCCATACCATGTATAGAACCTGCTGCATCCGTACCATGTATAGAACCTGCTGCATCCGTACCATGTATAGAACCTGCTGCATCCGTACCATGTATAGAACCTGCTGCATGCATACCATGTATATAATCTGCTGCATCTGTACCATGTATAGAACCTGCTGCATCTGTACCATGTATAGAACCTGCTGCATCTGTACCATGTATAGAACCTGCTGCATCCATACCATGTATAGAACCTGCTTCATCTGTACCATGTATAGAACCTGCTGCATCTGTACCATGTATAGAACCTGCTGTATCTGTACCATGTATAGAACCTGCTGCATCTGTACCATGTATAGAACCTGCTGCATCTGTACCATGTATAGAACCTGCTGCATCTGTACCATATATAGAACCTGCTGCATCTGTACCATGTATAGAACCTGCTGCATCTGTACCATGTATAGAACCTGCTGCATCTGTGCCATGTATAGAACCTGCTGCATCCATACCATGTATAGAACCTGCTGCATCTGTACCATGTATAGAACCTGCTGCATCTGTACCATGTATTGAACCTGCTGCATCTGTGCCATGTATAGAACCTGCTGCATCCATACCATGTATATAATCTGCTGCATCTGTACCATGTATAGAACCTGCTGCATCTGTACCATGTATAGAACCTGCTGCATCTGTGCCATGTATAGAACCTGCTGCATCCATACCATGTATATAATCTGCTGCATCTGTACCATGTATTGAACCTGCTGCATCTGTGCCATGTATAGAACCTGCTGCATCCATACCATGTATAGAACCTGCTGCATCTGTACCATGTATAGAACCTGCTGCATCCTTACCATGTATAGAACCTGCTGCATCTGTGCCATGTATAGAACCTGCTGCATCTGTACCATGTATAGAACCTGCTGCATCTGTACCATGTATAGAACCTGCTACAGCAAAACTGACATTTATAAAGAAAAAAAATGACATTAAAATTGCCGGCAATACAAAAATGCTAAAAAGAAATGGTATGGGGTCCCCCCCAATCAATCCTTATCTGATCATGCAGCCTGGCAGGTCAGGAAAGGGGGAGGGGGCAAGAGAGCGCCCCCGCCCCAAAACACCTTGTCCCCATGTTGATGGGGACAAAGGCCCCCTCCTGACAACCCAGGGCTGTGGTTGTCGGGGTCTGTGGGCAGGAGCTTATCGGGATCTGGAAGCCCCCATTAGCAAGGCGGCCCCCAGATCCTGCCCCCCAGTGTGAATGAGTATGGGGTACTCCTATCCATTCACCCAAAAAAAAGTGTCAATAATAGGGAAAAGGAAGGATTGAAGATGGGAGAAGAGGAGAAATGAATAGAAGTGAGAATAGAAAAAGAAGAGGATAGGAAATGGGAGGATAGAAGAATGAAGATGGAAATAAGGAACGGAATTCTGAACTGAACTTAAAGTTATCGCACTTTAGAAACTAAAAAGTTATGAAACACCATCCATTGTTTTTTTCGCAGTAATAGAGCTCCAGTATCTCTATTTGTTTTTTTTTTTTCATGCTGCCGTAACTTCTCAATCATGCCCAGAAACACCTTCAAGTGTAAATTTAAGCAGAAATAGCTCATCAATATGCAAATAATAAATTGTGTTAGATCAGGCGGCCTAGAGCTTGATATATATCAACAACATGCTGTGACTGCACTCAGCCGAAATGTCAAATCCAAAATCAAAGACCCAGGCTTTAGATCTGACCCAAATTAACAATTTCCCGGGATGAAAGTGTTTACAGAACAAATATAGTAACACACATGGGTCTATAATGACTTTTGTGTTTCGTGCGTTCACCCGAGGCGCCCCCCCCCGCTGTGCAGCCATGTTGGAGGCGTTAAGTGACATTTGAATACATAAAAATGGAAAGTAGACGTGGCTTTGGTCTGCTATTTTACAGATATCAACAGATTAATGTTCAAGAAAAAAAAAATAAATTCTGCTGTATGTTATTTATTGAGCAATTATTATCGCAGTGGGTCATGTTCCAAAACAAAAAGCAAATCTACCATAAATAACAATAATGATAAAGTAAAGTTTTCAATCACTAACATTGTTGTTAGACGAGATTAGTCACATTCAACTGAACTTCTTCTGTAATGCGATCCCCTTTATACTGGGCGGAACCAGCGATTTAACCTCTTCGGCCCCAGAAGGATTTACCCCCCTTCCTGACCAAGCCCCTTTTTTTGCGATACGGCACTGTGTCGCTTTAACTGACAGTTGCGCGGTCCTGCAACGGTGTACCCAAACATATTTGACATCCTTTTTTTCCCACAAATAGAGCTTTCTTTTGGTGGTATTTGATCACCTCTGCGGTTTTTATTTTTTACGTTATAAACAAAAAGAGCGACAATTTTGAAAAAAAAAATATATATATATTTTTTCCTTTTTGCTATAATAAATATCCCCAAAAAAATATAAAAAAACTAATTTCTTCCTCAGTTTAGGCCGATATGTATTCTTTGACATATTTTTGGCAAAAAAAAATTGCAATAAGCGTATATTGATTGGTTTGCGCAAAAGTTATAGCGTCTACAAACTATGGTAAAGATTTATGGCATTTTTATTATTCTTTTTTTAGTAGTAATGACGGTGATCTGCAATTTTTATTGTGACTGCGACATTGCGGCGGACACATCGGACACTTTTGACACTATTTTGGGACCATTGACATTTATACAGCGATCAGTGCTATAAAAGTGCACTGATCACTGTGTAAATGTCACTGGCAGGGAAGGGGTTTAACACTAGGGGGGCGATCAAGGGGTTAAGTGTGTTCCCTCAGTGTGTTCTAACTGTAGGGGGGGGGGCTCACTAGAACATGACAGAGATCACTGGGAGCAGTAGATCCCTGTCATGTTGCTAGGCAGAACAGGGAAATAGTCATCTCCCCGTTCTGCCGCTCTGTGCCACGATCGCAGACCACCGGCAGACATCGAGTCCGCATAACCCGCGGGCACGCTCTCGCGGCGCGCCTGCTAGCCGCCGATGACGCAGTGACGTACGGGTACGTCGTTTTGCACACCCGTGCCACTTTGCCGATGTATATTGGTGTGAGCCGGTCGGCAAGTGGTTAAATAGGCCATGACACCTGGAGCCAGTAGGCGGGGCTTCTGATCTTGCCACGCTGTGACTGGCTGCACAGTGCTAACATCATTGGGGGCCCCACCTGCCAACACCCCATGATCAGTAGTTGACTGTTTCCTGTTGGTGACAACTCAGCGCCAGTTCTGGGGTCACCAATGGAGAGCACCCCTCAGAAGAAGACAGGGGCGCTTCTAAGGGATGGCTGGGCTCCACCTGCTCTGCCTCTGCATTTACATGGAACACTTCATAAGGGGATAAAGACATTTCATAGTTTATTCATAGTTACATAGTAGGTGAGGTTGAAAAAAGACACAAGTCCATCAAGTCCAACCTATGTGTGTGATTATGTGTCAGTATTACATTACATATCCCTGTATATTGTGTGATTATATGTCAGTATTACATTACATATCCCTGTATATTGCGGTCATTCAGGTGATTATCTAATAGTTTCTTGAAGCTATCAATGCTCCCCGCTGAGACCACCGCCTGTGGAAGGGAATTCCACATCCTTGCTGCTCTTACAGTAAAGAACCCTCTACGTAGTTTAAGGTTAAACCTCTTTTATTCTAATTTTAATGAGTGACCACGTGTCTTGTTAAACTTTCTTTCACGGAAAAGTTTTCTCCCTATTGTGGGGTCACCAGTACAGTATTTGTATATTGAAATCATATGAAATCATATGCACCTGGCCCCTAAACTACATGCGGGCGGCAGACGCATGGATTCCAATGGGGTTCTTTTTTTTGAAGCACGTGATTAGAGCCAGAGGCTCTAATCGGCTTCAAAAAGGGTGGGCTCGGGGGGGGGGGGGCGGAGCACTGCGCTCCGAGCCCACCCAGGTGTGTTACAATAGCGAATGAATATTATGTCTTCCTGCTTCTCCTTCTGGCCAATCAGGAAGCGGATCCTGAGACCAGCCTCCTGTTGGGCCGGGAGGAGAAGCAACGGCCCCCGCCTCTTCCCTCTGTACCCCCTCCGCAACCTCCTCCCCGCACCTCTACCGCAGCATAAGGTAAGGCCATGGATCGCCGCCTTCCCGATGGTTTGATTGAGCACTGGGGGGGGGGGGGGGGAACGCAAGTGAGCGCTGGGGGGGGGGTGTTTGCCACCCACCCCCCCAAAAAATTGTATTCTATTATCCCTTCCTATCTATTTACTAATGATAGCAGCATAAGGTAAGGCCATGGATTGCCGCCTTCCCGATGGTTCAATCGAGCACTGGGGGGGGGGGGGGGGAGCACTTGCAAGTGAGCACTGGGGGGGGGAGTGTTTGCCACCCCCCCAAATGTTGCATTCTATTCTCCCTTCCTATCTATTTACTAATGATAGCAGCATAAGGTAAGGCCATGGATTGCCTCCTTCCCGATGGTTCAATCGAGCACTGGGGGGGGGGGGCACTTGCAAGCGAGCGCTGGGGGGGTAGTGTTTGACACCCGCCCCCCCCCCCCCCCCCCCCCAAATGTTGTATTCTATTCTCCCTTCCTATCTATTTACTAATGATAGCAGCATAAGGTAAGGCCATGGATTGCCTCCTTCCCGATGGTTCAATCGAGCACTGGGGGGGGGGGGCACTTGCAAGCGAGCGCTGGGGGGGTTGTGTTTGCCACCCGCCCCCCCCCCCCAAATGTTGTATTCTATTCTCCCTTCCTATCTATTTACTAACGATAGCAGCACAAGGATTACAAAGAGTTGATGTTGATGGAGAGAGTTTAGTTCCACTTTAAGACTGAAAAGCTGAGGGCTGCAAATTACGGAACCAGTCGGTTGTGGGAAAGCGGTAAGAATTGAGCTCCTCGCCGGAGAGCTTCTTTAATACTTAAACATCCTTCCAGATACTTATTGGCTTAAATAGCCGACACAAATTGCTACAACATCCCAGCTGTTTGCTGCGGCCATCGCCGAGGAGGGAATTATTTTTGGCAAGTGGAGCAGCAGACGAATTATCTGTGCATCAGTCTTCTTCCTTCGCAAATCCCAGCCTTGCATAAAGTAGCTTGTTCCATTTTCATAGCCTGGCCGTCCGCAGCCGCTGTATATAATGCATGACGCTTCCCCGGGCACGCTCTGCCAAATCAGCACATCGGGGAGACTTGGCTTGCATAAAAAAAAAAAAGAGGAAAACTTCTTTGGTTGAGAAATTCCTCAAGGTGATATTAAACAGTTTCCTCGTGGGCAGACTGCCACTTCTTAAAATATCCCTTCAGGGACAATGTAATCCACCTCTGCTGCCACTGGAAGGTCCTTGAGCAGCTGTTGCTAGTGCTGACTTGGTGCCGGCTTTTCTTTCCGGTTGCCATGTTGCCACGGGGATGAACCATCTGATCTCTCTGAATGTGCCCTTGCAACTTGCGAGAGCCGAACTTCTCTCCGGATTTTCATCATGTGCAGCCGTCCGCTTGGGAAACATAAAAATAGGCTGTTTGCCTGCGTTATTTCATGCTACATGCGTCCCTCTCTCTCTTCTCAAGGTATGCAAAAGATGAAAAAAAAATTTAAAGGGTCAGTCCATCCAAAAAATGATATTTTAGTGATAGTTTGTCTAGTCAAGATGTACACAGCCCTGACAGACAGCGCAGCCAGGATGGTTACCTTCACTGAAGTTACAGAGGTTGTATACACCCTGTTTCCCTGAAAATAAGACCTAGCGTGATTGTCGGTGACGGCTGCAATATAAGCCCTACCCCCCAAATAAGCCCTACCCTGTTTTCCCCAAAATAAGCCCTACCCTGAAAATAAGACCTTCAAGGACTTTAACTAGGGCTTATTTGGGGGATAGGGCTTATATTGCAGCCATCACCGACAATCACGCTAGGTCTTATTTTCGGGGAAACAGGGTAGTTACATAGCTAGTTCAACCATAAAAAAAATGAAAAAATAAATACATAAATAATATCATACAATCCCATATACCCAATCCTATACCCACAGTTGATACAGAGGAAGGCGGAAAAAAAAACCCAGAAAAGCATGATCCAATTTGCTACAGCAGGGGAAAAAATTCCTTCCTGATCCCAGAGAGGCAATCGGATTTTCCCTCGATCAACTTTACCTATAAAGCCTAAAGTTGTAAAGGCTAAAGGTTTTTTTTTTACCTGTATAAAGGCCCATACACACGATAGGACTTTGTACAAACTTTCCCGCGGATTTTTGGACAAAGGGCGTCGGCCGTAAACTCATTAAGCATACACACGGCAGGACTTTTTCAGCCAACTTTCACCAAAATCACGTGGTTTTTCAGCTCTTTACCGCCACCGTTTGGTCAACTTCTGTATTGTTGTCTGATCTTTTGCATCGGTTCTGAGCATGCATGTTTGTTCTTTGGTCTAAAGTCCTATGGACTTGTGTACACACGATAGGATTTTTCACCATAGGACTTTTGTATGACGGAAAGTTTGTCTGTTTGCACAGCCAACATTTGTCCAATGAAAACCGAAAAAGTTTGTCCGATGGAGCGTACACACGGTCGGATGTTGCCTTAAAACGGGTAATTTGCATGTTTGTTGTCAAAAAGTCCTATCGTGTGTATGGGCCTTTAGGGACACCTGTCCACAGAAGCAATCAATCCGAGTCCAATCTCTCCACCATGGCCAAGACCAAAGAGCCAAAACACCAGGCCAAGGCAACAAAGGAGTGGCTCAAGAAGAAGCACAATAACCACTTCAGCCCCAGAAGAATTTACCCCCTTCCTGAACAGGCCATTATTTGCGATACGGCACTGCGTCGTTTTAACTGACAATTGCGCGGTCGTGCGACATTGCACCAAACAAAATTTACGTCCTTTTTTTCCCCACAAATAGAGCTTACTTTCGGTGGTATTTGATCACCTCTGTGGTTTTTATTTTTGGCGATATAAACAAAAAAAGAGCGACAGTTTTGAAAAAAAAAAAATATTTTTTTTTACTTTTTGCTATAATAAATATCCCCCAAAAATATATAAAAAAAGAATTTCTTCTTCAGTTTAGGCCGATATGTATTCTACATCATAATTTTGGTAAAAAAAAATGCAATAAGCGTATATTGATTGGTTTGCGCAAAAGTTATAGCGTCTACAAAGTAGGGGGTAGATTTATGGTATTTTTATTATAGTTTTTTTTTTTACTAGTAATGGCGGCGATCTGCGATTTTTATCGGGACTACGACATTGCGGCGGACAGATCGGACACTTTTGACACTATTTTGGGACCATTGTCATTTATACAGCGATCAGAGCTTTAAATAGCCACTGATTACTGTATAAATGTCATTGGCAGGGAAGGGGTTAACACTAGGAGGCGATCAAGGGGTTAAATGTGTCCTAGGGAGTGATTCTTACTGTGGGGGGATGGGACGGCCTGGGGGAGGAGACCAGTTGTTGTTCCTAAGCATTAGGAACAACAGATCGCTCTCCTCACCCCTGACAGAACGGAGATCTGTCTGTTAACATTGATTCTTCTCCGGAGCAATCGCGGCATAGCCAGTGGCCATCACGCCCGCCGGCCACGCACATTGGCTCCTACATCACGCGGCGCGCCCGCGCCCCCTATACTCCTTAAAGCACCCACTGTACAGCTACTAGGAGTGCCATTGTGCTGCTGTCAATCGACGGAAGGCTGTCGGCAAGCGGTTAAGGTCCTGGAGTGGCCTAGACAGTCCCCAGACATTATATTTAATCCCATAGAAAATATGTGGAGGGAGCTGAAGGTTCGAGTTACCAAACGTCAGCCTGGAAACCTTAATGACTTGGAGAAGATCTGCAAAGAGGACAAAATCCCTCCTGAGATGTGAGCAAACCTGGAGGACAACTACAAGAAACGTCTGACCTCTGTGATCACCAACAAGGGTTTCTCCACCAACTACTAAGTCATGTTTTGTAAAGGGGTCAAATAATTAAGGTTTTTACCTTCATGCATTTTTACCTGTATAAAAGACATCTGTCCACAGAAGCAATTAATCAATCAGATTCCAATCTCTCCACCATGGCCAACACCAAAGAGCTGTCCAAGGATGTCGGGGAGAAGATTGTGGACCTACACAAGGCTGGAATGGGCTACAAGACCATCGCCAAGCAGCTTGGTGAGAGGGTGACAATAGTTGGTGCGATTATTCACAAATGGAAGAAACACAACTGTCGATCTCCCTCAGTCTGGGGCTCCATGCAAGATCTAATTTCATCGAGTTTCAATGATCATGAGAACGGTGATGAATCAGTTCAGAACTACACGGGAGAATCTGGTCAATGATCTCAAGGCAGCTGGGACCATAGTCACCAAGAAAACAATCGGTAACACACTACGCTGTAAGGCTCCATTCACACTAGCGCGTTTTTTGATGCATTTTGCATTTTGCAGAAATGCACGGGAATTTTTTAACATGGGTTCCTATGGAACATGTTCACATCAATGCTTTTTTGTATCTCTGCGTTTTTGGAAAGGGTCGGGGACTTTTTTTCATGCAAAAAGCAGCGTTTTGCATGTAATGGATTTCAATGGACAAGCATCAAAAACGCAAGTGCACCGTTTTTGCAGCGTTTTTGATGCGTTTTTGGTGCGTTTTTGGTGCGTTTTTGGTGCGTTTTTGCCGTTTTTTTTTTATTTTTATTTTTTTTGTAATTTTTTTTTAAGACTGTAAAAAAAAATGAAAAAAAAAAAAAAAACACAAAACGCAAATCGCGGCAAAAACGCCGCAAAAATGCCGCAAAAACGCTACAAAAACGCTGCTCAAAAACGTGCCAAGCATGAAAAAAAAACCTCCAAAAACGCTCAAAAGCAACATGCATAGGTGTGAATCGAGCCTAAAGGACTGAAATCCTACAGCGCCTGCAAGCTCCCCCTGCTCAAGAAATCACATGTACAGGTCCATCTAAAGTTTGCTAATGATTCAGAGGAGAACTGGGTAAAGGCGTTGTGCTCAGATGAGACCAAAATCAAACTCTTTGGCATCAACTCAACTTGCCGTGTTTGGAGGAGGAGGAAAACTGCCTATGACCCCAAGAACACCATCCCCCACCATCATACATGCAAATGGAAACATTATGCTTTGAGGGTGTTTTTCTGCCAAGGGGACAGGAAAACTTCACCGCATCAAAGGGATGCTGTACCATCAAATCTTGGGTGAGAACCTCCTTCCCTCAGCCAAGGTATTGAAAATGGGTCATGGATGGGTCTTCCAGCATGACAATGGCCCAAAACATACGGCCAAGGCAACAAAGGAGTGGCTCAAGAAGAAAAACATTAAGGTCCTAGAGTGGCCTAGCCAGTCTTCAGACCTTAATCCCATAGAAAATATGTGGAGGGAGCTGAAGGTTCGAGTTAGCAAACCTGGAAATCAGAAAAAAAATCAGCCTGGAAACCTTAATGACTTGGAGAGGATCTGCAAAGAAGACAAAATCCCTCCTGAGATGTCTGCAAACCTGGAGGCCAACTCCAAGAAACGTCTGACCTCTGTGATCACCAACAAGGGTTTCTCCACCAACTACTAAGTCATGTTTTGCGAAAGGGGCAAATATTTATTTTACTCATTAAAATCAAATCAATTTATAACTTTTTTGAAATGTGTTTTTATGGAAATTGTTGTTATTATTCTGTCTCTCACTGTTATAATAAACCGACCAATAAAATTATAGACCGATCATTTCTTTGTCAGTGGGCAAACGTACAAAATCAGCAGGGGGTCAAATACTTTTTTCCCTACAGTATGTCTTTTATGGGCGCATAGAGCAGGGCTTGGGAGCAAGCACACACCAGTGCCTCCATAGCAAGTGGCTTGCTATTAGGTGCACTGTTCAAGGGGGAGAAACCAGGAGCACCAGCCAGAACCTGAGAAGAGGAGGATCAGTGGTGCAAATCCACTGCACACAGCAGGTAAGTATAACATGTTTGTTAATTTAAAAAAATAAAGCCGAACCTTTAAAATCACTTTAGGTAATACAGTTTGCTAACCACTCCGCCCCCAGCCTGTTACTGAACAATGAAGGAGCAGCAGCAGACTGATGAGGTCATCACTCTCCACTCTCCATCTGTCAGCATATTACTCTGGCTTGGCGGCTGGTGGTATATTTTTTTGTGGGGGACGGCAAACCAACCCCTCCCCCTGGTCGGTCACCAGCCACGCACTTACCCCATCTAGGTCTCCTCCTCGGCGATCAAAAGCATCGCTTCTCCTCTCAGCCAATCGGGTGGCAGGTCTCAGGACCCGCTTACTGATTGGCCGGGAGGAGAAATAGGAAGACAATAGCGAATATTAATTGCTCAGTGCTCTGCACTCCGAGCCCACCCTTTTTTGAAGCCCATAATAGCCTCTGGTGCTAACCACATGCTTCTAGAAAAAAAAAAAAACATAAAGACATGGTCCATAAAGACATGGATTGGCGAGTTTGGGGTGGAGGAACTTGACTGGCCTGCACAGGGTCCTGACCCCAACTCAATAGAACACATTTAGAATGAATTCGAGCAGAGACTGCGAGCCAGGCCTGTTCATCCAACATCAGTGCCTGACCTCACAAATGCTCTTCTGGAAGAATGGTCAAACATTCCCATAGACACACTCCTAAACCTTGTGGGTGGCCTTCCCAGAAGAGTTGAAGCTGTTATAGCTGCAAAGGGTGGAGCCAACTCAATATTGAACTCTATGGACTAAGACTGGGATGTCATTAAAGTTCATGTGTGTGTAAAGGCAGGCGTCCCAATACTTTTGGTAATATAGTGTATACAATATAAACCTTGTTGGCCATAAACCTAATTGGAAGGGCCTGATGTATACCCCATGCGAGGATAAGGAACAGAGACAACTTAAATCAATTACATGAATCTAAACCAAACAATAATGTGACATAGATGTGCTTGTCCAAATCCAAAAAGTCAACGTGTTTCGCTCAAAAACGTAGCTTCTGTATTGTCAAGTGACTCCAGAATGGATGTCGATGTGATGTGACTGTTATGCCATTCCCTAAATTCTATCAGTAAAGTGAAGCAAATCTACTCATGTGTGTGGACATTCCTTCCTTGGGATCTGAAGGTCAATGACTAAGAATGTCGGGAGGAGGCCTCTGGCATGGAGACGGGGCACAATATGGTGGGGGGTTTGGCCTCAGAAGGAGGAGTAGTGTTGGGGTGATGGCTCTTGGCTGTTGGGGCCATTACTAGCCAATCACAAAGCCTCTCTTACAAGCCTTTGCGTTTTACTTTGTTGAACCCCAACTGAATCTAACCAGCAGCGTCTATACCTTCTTCCAAAGTCACAAACCACCTGAAATCAATGTTCTCAGCATAAAAATAAAAGGTGCCAAATATCTCGTTTAGTGAAGATTCCAGAAACGTCAGCACATTTTGTATCATGACAAAGAGAAAATGAGATTCTCCGCACTCGGTTTTCGGGCTCTTTGAAATATGTGACAGCCAACAAAGGGACCTCATTGGGATGGTCTGATATACGTCAGGGAGACTTTGATCGGTGCTGGCACAGCAATTAACATGTCTGAGTTATTTCTCACATCTGGCTCCCCATCCAACTGCCTAAGTAAAAGGGGAATGCAACGCATAGAAGCATTGTTTCTCTATTCATTTTTTTTTTTCTCCTTCTTTTAAAAGGATTCCTGATAAAAACATTTCCCGTCTACTGAGGCCGCACTGCATAACCACCGAATTAGGAGAACTACCCCTTTAACAATAAAAAAAAAACACAATTTCTGGGGTCTGCCATTCCAGGTGTGGCAATTTTTACATGGGACCAGCTTGGACCAAAGAAAGTACCGGTATGTATTTGCCATACGTGTGGGATTCCTATGGGAGTTGGAAATCATTGCAGTAGACATCGCTACTACATCACTACTACAATGGCCACCAGCTTCCATATCCTATGTGAAGCAACTGCCCTGCTTCTTAGTGAACACTGGCGTCCCCCCCCCCATGGCAGAGGAGCCATTCAGAGAACACTTTGCATTTTCTCAATAAATGCAAGGTGTCCTCTGATTAGATTGGGTGGGACATCACCGCCCCACCAATCCACCTCATTCAACCAAAGAATAAAGCTTAGGCCTCATGATTAATGTAAATATGAAAAAAAAGGTGGTTCCAGCCAAAAATGATTGCACTTCCCTCCCACTCATCCCCCTTCTATTCCTGTTCTTTCTCTCCCCCCCCCCTTTTTTCCTTTACCCCCCCTTTTTTCTCCCCCCCCCCCTTTTTTCTTTTCTTTTTTTCTCCCCCCTCCTCCTTTCCCATTCTCTCTCCCCTTCCCTTGTTTTCCCTCCCCCTTTCCCTTCCTTCCCCTCCCTTCCTCCCCCTCCCCTTTTTTTTTATTTCTTCCTTTGCTATTGCCCCCCTTCCCCTTTCTTTATCCCTCCTTTTTTCCCTTTCTTCCCAAATTGACTACTTGATTATCAGATAATTATTTAATAAATGATTATATCTACTTATATTCCTCATGACAGACAGTCCTAACTGCCGTCTATGCTTTATGGCCCCCCACATTCACCGTAGGGGAATCTCGGGTGTTGTGTTGATTCATTTCCATTGGTAAGCAGCAGCATTTTGAAGTTCTTTGAAATCTCTTCCCTCGAGCTTCTCCTTTGTAAATGAAATGTCTCTTTTTTCTCATGTATATGTATCCCTTGATGTTTGTCCAATGATTTTTTGTCAATCCATTACAGACAATACTCTCCTGATGAAGCGGCAAAGTCCCACGAAACATGTTGAGAAAGAGTAATGCATGATTTGTGACAGTCCACTATACCCCTGTTCCCCTCCATGGAGCACATTTACATATAGTTACATAGTAGTTGAGGTCGCAAAAAAAGACACAAGTCCATCAAGTCCAACCTATGGTTTAGTAGTAGTGACACACATGTATTGTTGGTATACATTTCTAAAACGGCATTAGAACATATAATGTTACATTTTTTTATGTTATTCTGGGATATGTGTCCTAAATTTTAATATTTTGTACAATTAAAAGATACTTTTTTATAATCAACTGTGTACTCTGTTCAAGCTGGTACCGCGATAGTCCATCCTTCTTTCCCCTCTCCCTCCTTGGTGACCTGTTGGGGACAGGTTACCTCATTCAACCAAAGAACACTATGCATTTATTGAGTGACACTATAGCTGGCTTCTGTGATCTTCACCTATAGAAGCCTCCTTTCCCCGTAAGGCAAGCAGGCCTACCGGTACTCAGTTGCCCCCAGGACTTATACACAATGCTATAGCGCCTGACAACCATGACAGGGCAGGCACGGAGCACAGCAAACAGGTACTTGCAGTTGGCAGACAGGCCGAGTGGTTCATGACTAAGCCTATTTTTGAAATTTGGTGTTTACAAGTTAAAATCCGTATTTTTTGCTAGAAAATTACTTAGAACCCCCAAACATTATATATATATTTTTTTTAGCAGAGAATCTAGAGAATAAAATGGCGATTGTTGCAATATTTTTTATCACACGGTATTTGTGCAGCGGTGTTTTAAACGCAAATTTTTGGAAAAGTGACACTTTCATGAATTTTAAAAAATCCAAACAGTAAAGTTACCCCAATTTTTTTGTATAATGTGAAAGATGATGTTACGCCGAGTAAATAGATACCAAACATGTCACCCTTTATAATTGCACGCACTCGTGGAATGGCGACGAACTACGGTACCTTTGAATTTCCATAGGTGACGCTTTAAAAATTTTTTACGGTTACCAGGTTTGAGCTACAGAGGAGGTCTAGGGCTAGAATTATTGCTCCCGCTCTGACGATCGCGGCGATACCTCACATGTGTGGTTTAAACACCGTTTACATATGCGGGCGCGACTTCCGTGTGCGTTTTCTTCGCTGCGCGAGCTCGCGGGGACAGGGGCACTTTAAAAAATTTTTTTTTTTTTAATTTAATTTATTTATTTTTGTACTTTATAAATTGTGTTTAAATTTTTTTTTTTTTTTTTTTTTACTTTTATTGCTGTCACAAGCAATGTAAACATCCCTTGTGACAGTAATATGTGGTGACAGGTACTCTTTATGGAGGGATGGGGGGTCTAAAAGACCCCCCATCCCTCCTTTACACTTCAAAGTATTCAGGTCGCCGAAAACGGCGATTCTGAATACTGTGTACTTTTTTAAATTCGGCGCCATTGGCAGCCGAGTAAACGGGAAGTGACGTCATGACGTCGCTTCCGCGTTTACAACAAGAAGGCTGGAACGAAGCCGCTCGCAGCTTCGTTCCAGCCCGCCCCCAGCCGCCGAAGGCAGCCGAACGGACACCGGGCCTCCCGATCGCACGGGAGGCCCGGTAACAGCGGCGGGAGGCGGCGGGAGGGGGGGGATGTCCCCTCCCGCTCCTCCGGTATAACAGCCAAGCGGCTTTTAGCCGCATCGGTTGTTATACACGGGTAGCCGATCGCCCGCTGAAAACAACGGTACCGGGATGATGCCTGCAGCTGCGGGCATCATCCCGGTATAACCCCGGAAAGCTGAGTACGCATATCTGCGTACGGTCGGCGGGAAGGGGTTAATGACAGTCCGGGTACAAAGCAGGTAAGGTTTAGAGTAGTCAGGGTCAAATCCGTAGTCAAAAAAGCAGGCAGAGTTCAGAGAGTAAAAATAGATGAATCCGCGCTTAGGACAATGAAAGGGCTGCTGCCTATCCCTAATTAGTTCCCCAAGGGGTCTAATTACATAGATATAATAAATAATATGGGAGTACAAATGGCGCTGCCCTGTTGTATAAATTGATTCGTGGTGGGTTGAGTATCAGGAGTTACAAGCTATGTTCACTGAATTATAACATATAAATGCTGCATCACTGTGTGCCTTAATATAATCTAGGCCAAAAGTGTGAGCATGTATGTGAAAAAATTGGTAATACCCAATTAAGGATTAAATTACTATCATACCAGTGACCAAAATTGCCTCACATGTTAAAAATAGGTAATTAATGTGAAAAATATGTGTACAAAATGTGAAAGTGTAACAAAATCAATCCTTAGAAAATTAATAAATTAAATTAAAATAAAAATTAAAATAAAAATGAAATAAACCCCAGAGGTCAAAAATATTGTGACGGTTTGACGCCTACTAAAAGAAAAAATTACTTATTAAGTGGAAACCATATGTGAAATAAAGTGTCAAGTGCAAGTGCTGTTATGTCTCTGCCAGGTTTTTTTTTTAAATAATGGATTAAATTAAAATTAACCCCAAGGTTCAAAATTATTGTGACAATATGGCGCCTAATGAAAGTGAAAAACCTTATGTGAAATAAAGTGTCAGTGCAACCAGCAATATATCACTCCTAAAACTATTAGTCAGTATATCAACGGTAGGATCTCTATTAGAGTCGCAACTTCTAATAAATCTTCAATCCCACGAACATCATACATAAAAAATTATATAAAAAGAATTATTTGCAGTCTATTATATAAAAAATGATAGGCCTTTTTGAAATATGTTATCCCTATAATCAGAGAGTTATTATATCCAGATGGTTTATAGAGCAAAGTTCAGTATATATACAGTGATTCAGACTTAGGAACAAGAACAAAAAGCAGTAACTTCTGTGTATGCTTCTCACACGGTGACTTGAAGTGCTTGACCCCCAGTGCTCCCCCACTCACCAAAAACAAACACCCCTACAGGGGTACCGAGCGACAGAGTGGGCGCCTTGGGATGGTGTGATTCAGTCCGGTGCTACTCCTGTTCCTCTGTGCTGTGAGGTTCCTTCAATAATTCCAGGATGGGCTGTGCATTTCAAATGGACCCGCTTGCTTCACCGTTTTCCACCTATATCTGTTAAACTCTCCAAGAGCCCAGAGAAAGAAAAACAGGGGGCTTCCTTCGTGAAGTATGTCCACTTTATTTATGCACATAACCATTCCAAATAGTTCCAAAAATCCATAATTAAAAAGTTCAAGAGAAGATACTAAGTTTAACAAGCACCGCTGTCTGCGAGGATGGAACCAGGAACAAGATTTAAGCGTGCGTTCCACCTTGCGTTCCAGCGTGCATTTCCGGGTATGACGTGTGAGCGTGACTCCGCCTTACGTGTTTCGTCATTGAAAACGTCCTATGGTGAGTTTATATAATTTTTTATGTATGATGTTCGTGGGATTGAAGATTTATTAGAAGTTGCAACTCTAATAGAGATCCTACCATTGATATACTGACTAATAGTTTTAGGAGTGATATATTGCTGGTTGCACTGACACTTTATTTCACATAAGGTTTTTCACTTTCATTAGGCGCCATATTGTCACAATAATTTTGAACCTTGGGGTTAATTTTAATTTAATCCATTATTTTTAAAAAAAACCTGGCAGAGACATAACAGCACTTGCACTTGACACTTTATTTCACATATGGTTTTTCTTTTAGTAGGCGTCAAACCGTCACAATATTTTTGACCTCTGGGGTTTATTTAATTTTTATTTTAATTTTTATTTTAATTTAATTTATTAATTTTCTAAGGATTGATTTTGTTACACTTTCACATTTTGTACACATATTTTTCACATTAATTACCTATTTTTAACATGTGAGGCAATTTTGGTCACTGGTATGATAGTAATTTAATCCTTAATTGGGTATTACCAATTTTTTCACATACATGCTCACACTTTTGGCCTAGATTATATTAAGGCACACAGTGATGCAGCATTTATATGTTATAATTCAGTGAACATAGCTTGTAACTCCTGATACTCAACCCACCACGAATCAATTTATACAACAGGGCAGCGCCATTTGTACTCCCATAGAGTTCAGAGAGTAGCCGATATCCGATCCAAGGTTATCAACAAGGTAATCCAAACTAGCAAAAGAGCTTGGAGCACGTGTTACAAATGCCACATCACAAGCACGAGACTGCAGGCTTGGCTGGCTTAAATTAGGTTTGGTCTCCACCCAGAGACTGGCCACATCAATCGTCCTTGCAGGTGGACAAACAGACAGAGAGAATGTATCACAACCGAAACCAGGATGCTGGAATGAATGAGATCAGCAGCTGTGATGGAGCAGGAGTGCTACACGCTTCTGACATTGAGAGAGTGAAAAGCGTTCACGAGTGTCAAGCAAGCATGAGACCCAGAAGCTAGTGGAAATCATTGGAGTAGCAGTGTAGTAGCTGTGTCTACTACAAGGATTTCCAACTTCCAGGAGGATCCCACATACCATAGTAACATTGGTCCAAGCTGGTTCAATCCTATGTAAAAAATTGGCATACCTGGAACTCGGCTTTAACTGCTTCCCGCCGCCATATATTGAAATGACGAGCGGCAGGAGGGTTCCTTCTCGTTCTGGAAGGATGTCATATGACGTCCTCCCATTCTTGGTGCACGGTGATGGACCGTGTCTCTCAGACACAGCGCATCACCGATTAGGGTACAGAGCTGATGACGTAGGCTCTGTACCAAGTGATCAGCTGTGTCCAATCACCTCTGATCACTGTGTAAACAGGGAATGCTGGCTATCGGCATTCCTCCCCTCATGGTGACAGTGCGTGAGGAGAGGAGAGCCGGTAATCGGAATTTCTCAGTGGGGATATCTGCACTGATAATCAGTACCCTGATTATCAGTGCAGCCCTATCAGTGCCTATCAGTGCTGCCCTTCAGTGCCTATCAGTGCTGCCAATCAGTGATTCCTTTCAGTGCCCATCAGTGCCACCTATCAGTGATTCCTTTCAGTGCCCATCAGTGCTGCCAATCAGTGATGCCTTTCAGTGCCCATCAGTGCTGCCAATCAGTGATGCCTTTCAGTGCCCATCAGTGCTGCCAATCAGTGATGCCTTTCAGTGCCCATCAGTGCTGCCAATCAGTGATTCCTTTCAGTGCCCATCAGTGCTGCCAATCAGTGATGCCTTTCAGTGCCCATCAGTGCTGCCTTTCAGTGCCATACGTGATGCCTGTCAGTTCCCATCAGTGTCACCTATCAGTGCCCATCAGTGCCACCTATCTGTGCCACCTATCGGTGCTCATAAGGGCAGCCTATCAGTGCTGCATATTAGTGCCTCCTCATCAGTGCCCATCAGACCTGCCTCATCAGTGAAGGAGAAAAAATTACTAAATTACAAAACAGAAACTAAGAAAAAACTTTTTTTTCAACATTTGTGGTCTTTTTTTCGTTTGTTTAGCAAAAAATAAAAAACAAGTGGTGATTAAATACCACCAAAAGAAATCTCTATCTCTCTAAAAAAAAAAATTATAAAAATGTGTTTGTGTACAGTGTTGCATGACCGCGCAATTGTCATTCATTCAAAGTGTGACAGGGCTGAAAGCTGAGAATTGTCCTTGGCAGGAAGGGGGTGAAAGTGCCCGGTAGGCAAGTGGTTAAAGAGCACCTGTCCCAAGGGATATACATGAGCTGCCATTGCTGGCCTCTGCTTCTGGAAACACTGTATTTATTGGTGTATAACACCCACTTTGTCCCCCTGAAAATAGAGGGCAAATCACAGGTGCTTGTTATATGCCGATACCTGGCTGCCTCAGAGGGGAAGGAGGGGGCGAGCGCCGCCGAATTACACAGAGACGGAATCTCCTGGGTACTCGTCACTTGCAGTCACACACAGTCCCGCCTCCTGGCCCGCCTCCTAGCATCGATGTCACATGTCCCGGCATTGCATGTGGTGTTCTATCATAGGAGCCGGGCCAGGAGGTGGAACTGTGAGTGACTGCGAGCTCCAAGCACACAGGAAATCCCGGCTCTGTGTAATCCGGCACTGGTGAGGCTGCATTGATGGGCAAAGGTGAGGCTGCAGATGGGCATTGAGCAGGCTGCATTAATGGGCAATGGTGAGGGTGCAGATGGGCACTGAGCAGGTTGCATTTATGGGCAAAGGTGAGGCTGCAAATGGGCACTGATCAGGCTTACTTAATGGGCAATGGTGAGGCTGCAGATAGTCACTGAGTGGGATGCATTGATGGGCACTGATCAGGCTGCATTGATGGGCACTGGTGAGGCTGCATTGATGTGCACTGGTGAGGCTGCATTGATGTGCACTGGTGAGTCTGCAGATGGGCACTGAGCAGGCTGCATTAATGGGCAATGGTGAGGCTGCATTGATGGGCAATAGTGAGGCTGCAGATGGGTACTGATAAGGCTGAATTAATGGGCAATGGTGAGGCTGCAGATGGGCACTGAGCAGGCTGCATTAATGGGCAATGGTGAGGGTGCAGATGGGCACTGAGCAGGCTGAATTAATGGGCAAAGGTGAGGCTGCAGATCGGCAATAGTGAGGCTGCAGATGGGAACTGATCAGGCTTACTTAATGGGCAATGGCGAGGCTGCAGATGGTCACTGAGTGGGATGCATTGATGGGCACTGATCAGGCTGCATTGATGGGCACTGGTGAGGCTGCATTGATGTGCACTGGTGAGGCTGCATTGATGTGCACTGGTGAGGCTGCATTGATGGGCAATGGTGAGTCTGCAGATGGGCACTGAGCAGGCTGCATTAATGGGCAATGGTGAGGCTGCATTGATGGGCAATAGTGAGGCTGAATTGATGGGTACTGACCCTTCTTTATGTAAAATTTTATTTTTTCCCCTGAAACTTTTCTCTTAAGATGAAGGTGTGTGTTATACTCCAATAAATACGGTACTAACTGCCTGGGGTTCATGCTGATTTTCTGGCTTTAATACTTTCTTTCTTTTTCCTACTCAGAAGAAGGGTCAGCAAATTTCTCCAACCCAGCACATCTTCTCCATTCATTCCTATGAAGAGGCCGCCTGGTATTCTGTAATGCACCCCAAAGGTATACAGCCTATAAGAATGAAAGGGTGTATTTGGAGGGGGTGCGCTGGTAATGCTTGGGGTGGGGGAAGGTGGGGGAGGTGAAGCTAAAGAATAGATAAACTAAAAGTGCAGTTATCCTCTAAAGGTAACTTTTTTTGATTACAAATCATTGACGCGCTCAATGCAGAAATTACCGTCATAAATTGCACGGCGTGTATCCGAGACATGATGGAACTTTTTACTTTATTATTAGGTCCGATGCGTTATGTAAAGACAGTTATTTAGAAAATGTGTCATTTTCTGTGGTGACATCGGCGCACACTTGATTTATCAGATAATTTTGATATATATATTTCTTTGATGTCTTCCCGGCTCCAGTACAGAACAAACTGTCACGGGTAATTGGTGAGATGATCAGTTCTATTATCGCTCTCCGCACGCGCTCGTGTCATCTCATTGTTTTCAGATTTTTACATTTAGGGATCGGCAAACAATTAAGCGGATGAAAAAGCGTTTTTTTTTTTTCGGAAAGTTAGCGCTCGGGAATTTTGGACCGTCGTCAGATTTTGGATGTTGTCTATTTTCAATCAAGCCGATCTCCGCTCCCCCTTCTAACTTATTAACCACTTCAACTCCGGGCCGATTCTGACACTTCTCACAAACCGTATATGTAAAAATATACTTTTTTTTTGCTAGAAAATTACTTAGAAACCCCAAATAGTATATATAGAGCAGAGGTCTCCAAACTTTCTGAACAAAGGGTCAGTTTACTGTCCTTCAGACGTTTGAGGTGGTCCGACTGTGACCAGTGTGAGTAGAAAATGCCCCATTATTGGTATCAGTGGGAGGAATAGTGCCCCATCATTGGTGTCAGTGTGAGTAGAAAATGCCCCATTATTGGTATCAGTGGGAGGAATAGTGCCCCATCATTGGTGTCAGTGTGAGTAGAAAATGCCCCATTATTGGTATCAGTGGGAGGAATAGTGCCCCATCATTGGTGTCAGTGTGAGTAGAAAATGCCCCATTATTGGTATCAGTGGGAGGAATAGTGCCCCATCATTGGTATCAGTGGGAGGAATAGTGCCCCATCATTGGTGTCAGTGGGGGGAATAGTGTCCCATCATTGGTGTCAGTGGGAGGAATAGTACCCCATCATTGGTGTCAGTGGGAGGAATAGTGCCCCATCATTGGTGTCAGTGGGAGGAATAGTGTCCCATCATTGGTGTCAGTGGGAGGAATAGTGCCCCATCATTGGTGTCAGTGGGAGGAATAGTGCCACATCATTGGTGTCAGTGGGAGGAATAGTGTCCCATCATTGGTGTCAGTGGGAGGAATAGTCCCCCATTGTTGGTGTATAAGGAATAGTCCCTTGTATCAGTAGGAGGAATAGTATCTCAGGGGCCTAATAAAGGCAAGCAAAGGGTCACATCTAGCCCCGGCCCCAGTTTGGAGACCACTGCCCTAGAGAATAAAATGGGCGTTGCAATTTATTATGTCGCACGGTATTTGCACAGCAGATTTTCAATTACATTTTTTTTAATACACTTTAATGAATTTTAGTGCACACAAACACTATTGGTAAAACATAAAAGATGGTGTTACGCCAAGTAAATAGTTACCAAACATTTGTACACCTGTGGAATGGCGCCAAACTACAGTATCTAAAAATCTCCATAGACGACGCTTTAAGAGTCTTTACAAGTTACCAGTTTAGAGTTACAGGGGAGGTCTAGGGCTAGAACTTTTGCTCTCGCTCTGATGTTCATGGCGATAACTCACATGCGTGGGGCGACCGCTGATTTTTTTTTTATTTTCTTAAATGCATTTTATTTGTACTGCACCTTTTTATTTGTTTATTTATTTTTTTTTTAAATCAACTTACATTTTTTTTATTTATATGATTTACAATTTTTATTTATTTTTACACTGTCCCTTTATTTATTTATTTATTTATTTGAATCTCTTTTATTGCTATCATAGGGGATGAACAAAATCCCTTGTGATAGCATGTGTCATGACAGGTCCTCTTTCCTCTTTATAGGGATATCTGGGATCTTTTAGACCCCAGATCTTTCCTCTGCCCTCCAAAGCATCTTATCAAACTGGGATCGGCTTGTACAAGCCGGTGTTTTATCAGAATATCGAACCCGTCAGATTAGGTAACGGAAGTGACGCTCCGTCACCTGCACATGCGTTCCACTGCTACCAGATTTGCTAATCTGACGGAACACCACCTGCAGTCAGAAAAAGGCAGCGGACATCTTACTACACCCAGTTACGTCTGGAATTCCACAGTAATTTTAGCAATAAAGTGAGCGTATATAAACAAATATAGTATATTGATATCTGTGATGGTGTTCGCATGTTTAATTTTGAAAGCCTAAAGGTTTAGCGCTGAGCAGTAAGGGGTGTACCAACATGGGCATCGCCACCTTCCTAATGCTGGGTGTACCAACATGGCCATCGCCACCTTCCTACCGCTGGGTGTACCAGCATGGCCATCGCCACCTTCCTACCGCTGGGTGTACCAACATGGCCATCACCACCTTCCTACAGCTGGGTGTACCAACATGGCCTCTGCCACCTTACTACTGCTGTGTGTACCGACATGGCCTCAGCCGCCTTCCTACTGCTGGGTGTACCAACATGGCCTCCACCATCTTCCTACTACTGGGTGTACAAACATGGCCTCCGCCACCTTACTACTGCTGGATGTACCAACATGGCCTCCACCACCTTCCTACTGCTGGGTATACCAACATGGCCTCCACCACCTTTCTGCTGCTGGCGTCCAGCTTCTTTCAAAATGTAACATAAAAACAGCATCACAGATGTCAACATACTATCTTATTTTATATACGCTCAATTTATTGCTAAAATTACTCTGAAATTCAAGACGTATCTGGGTGTAGTAAGATGTCCGCTGCCGTCGTCCTCTGACTACAGGTGTTCTGTCAGATTAGCAAACCTGGTTGCGGTTGAACACGCACGCGAAGCTGACAGAACGTCACTTTCATTGCCTAATCTGATGGGTTCGCTATTCTGACAGTACACAAGTAACTGTTTGTAAACAACAAACCAAAACCAGAAGTGATAAAATCCTCTTTACTTCTGGTTTCTGACGTCACACAGTAGGAGGACCAACATCCGTTCCTCTTACTGTGTCCCAGGAACCGGATGCCACTGGTCGCATCCTTACGAATGATCGGGAGAGTCCGGTAAAGGTGGCAGCGAAGGTGGGTACCCCCTTCCACCACCTGCAAAAGTAATGGAGTGGCTCTTTAGCTGCTTGGATTACTTTTACTTTGTTCAGCTTTGCGCGGTCTAAGAAATGATATCACCCTTGGAATCTAGCGAAGTACCGGGACATCGCTGGTCAGCAAGTGGTCCACTTCAGGAAAACAATTATAGTGGTGAAACCTGTAGTGTACCTGTACACCGATGATGTATTCAAAGGTGATGGTGCAGCTAAAAATATGAATGCAAGTTACACACTAGGGGGAGAGCCTCTGGGGAAATCAAGGATGGAAAGGGATCTGGGGGTCCTAGTAGAGCAACAGACTCAGCAATCACATGCAATGTCATAGAGAAGCAAGCAGGACCCCAGACTATTAGTATGCATTAAAAAGGGGATTTACTCCAGAGACAAGTATGCTGTCCAGATCTGGTCACCAGTCCTCAGGAAGGATGTGCTGGAACTGGAGAGAGTCCAGAAAAGGCAACAAAGCTATCGAGGGGCTATAAGACCTCATTTATGGGGGGGGAGGACCTCAGTTATGGGGGATAGAGAATCTCAGTTAAGGGGGTGGAGAACCTCAGATATGGGGGCTGGAGGACCTCAGTTATGGGAAGTTAAGGACCTCAGTTTTGGGGGGTGGAGGACCTAAGTTATGGGGGGAGAAGGACCCTTAGTTATGGGGGATAGAGAATCTCAGTTAAGGGGGTGGAGGACCTCAGATATGGGGGCTGGAGGACCTCAGTTAAGTGGGTGGAAGACCTTGGTTATGGGGGTGAAGGCGATCAGTTATGGTGGGCTAGAGGACCTCACTTATGGGGGATGGAGGACCTCAGTTATGGTGCATAAATTATCTCAGTTATGGGGTATGGAAGAACTCATTTATGGTAGACCTCAATTATGGGGGGTGGAGGACCTCAGTTAAGGGGTGGAGGACCTCAGTTATGGGGGGTGGAGGACCTCAGTTATGGGAGATGAAGGCGATCAGTTATGAGGGATGAAAGACCTCATTTATGGTGGATGGAGGAACTAAGTTATAAGGGGTAGAGCACTTCAGTTATGGGGGGTGAATGACCTCATTTTGGGGGATGAAGAAACCCATTTATGGGAGGTGGAAGACCTCAGTTATGGGGGTTGAGGACCTCAGTTATGAGGGATGGAGGTCCTCAGTTATGTGGGATGGAGGTCCTCAGATATGGGGGATAGAGGACCTCAGTTATGGGAAGTTAAGGACCTCAGTTATGGGGGATGGAGGACCTCAGTTATGAGGGATGGAGGGCCTCAGTTATGGAGGATGGAGTACCTTAGTTAAGTGGGTGGAGGACCTTAGTTATGGGGGTGAAGGTGATCAGTTATGTGGGGTAGAGGACCTCACTTATGGGGGATGGAGGACCCCAGTTATGGGTGATAAATGACCTTAGTTATAGGGAATGGAGGACCTCAATTTTGGGGATGGAGAACCTCAATTATGGGGGGTGGAGGACCTCATTTAAGGGATAGAGGACCTCAGTTATGGGGGTGGAAGAACTCAGTGTTGGTAGGTGGAGGCGATCATCAATTATGAGGGATGAATTACTTCATTTATGGGGGATGGAGGACCTCAATTATGGGGGATGGAGGACCTCATTTAAGGGATAGAGGACCTCAGTTATGGGGGGTGGAGGACCTCAGTGTTGGTAGGTGGAGGCGATCATCAATTATGAGGGATGAATGACTTAATTTATGGGGGGTGGAGGACCTAAGTTATGGAGGGTAGAGCACCTCAGTTATGGGGGATGAATGACCTCATTTAGGGGAGATGAAGAAACTCATTTATGGTAGACGGAGGACCTCAGTTATGGGGGTTGAGGACCTCAGTTATGAGGGATAGAGGTCTTCAGTTTTGGTGGATGGAGGTCCTCAGTTTTGGTGGATGGAGGTCCTCAGTTATGGGGGATGGAGGTCCTCAGTTATAGGAGATGGAGAACCTCAGTTTTGAGGAATGACTACAATCATTATCCGTCCTGGAGAAGAGAAGTTTAAGAGGAGATATGAGGAGAAAAAGAAGGTAGAAGGAAAATATACAAATCTTTTAAAGGTGACTCGAGCTTTGGGAGAAAACAATGTAACCTAAGGTCTCTAAAGAAGTCACAATGAATTTGAACAAGAAGCAGTTCAATCTTAAACTGCGCAAGAGGTTCTTTACTGTTAGAGCAGTAAGGATGTGGAACTCCTTTCCACAGTTGGCGGTGTCTGTAGGGAGTGTAGAAACATTTAAACACTTTTAGATGTGTTCCTCAGCAAACACAATGTACAGGAATATAGAAAACGGTAGTGACATAAACACACACATATATATGTTAAACTGGTTGGGCTGATGTCTTTATTCAGCCTTACCAACTATGAAAACGATGTAATTATTAAACTTATTGGGAAAGGATGTTACAAAGCTACAAAGTGTTCCATTTATAATAGAATGATAATATCATACAAATGCTCTGAGAATTTTCCAGAAAATGCGAGCCAAAACCTTATAACAGAAGACAAATAACTTCTGGAAGGGTCAAATTGGGAGCGTAATTCAGATGTAGAACAGCCTGTATTGCCCACTTTGCACCTTGTAATTTTCAGCCATCAATGAAGAAAGAAAAATGTTTTTAATAAATATGCCATGCGCCGTGCGAGATTGTGCCGAATGACTTTTGTCCTAATAGTTATTGCAGCATTCACGGGGACATTATTCAAGAAGTGATTATAGTCGCGGGAATAACAATAATTGTCTGGGGAGAATGAGCTAGTACACTTTTATTTGATAATATTTTCAGCAATGAAGTAAAGAAATCATGTTACCCGTTTAGTGAAATAAGCCGGCAACAGAGATAAAAATGTTATCAGAAAAACAACACAAATTCACGCTATAAATGAACTGGAACACGAGATTCCCTAATAATACAATGGTGGTCCTTTATAATATGGCGATCTGATCCTCGTCCCTACATCACTACCAGGTAACCCTTTACTTGCTGCAGCAAACATACACTATATACCAGAGGCGCAACTAGATCCTTCGGGGCCCCGGTGCAAGAAACCATGAAGGGCCTCCCTGCCCCCCCCCCCCCCCAACCAGGGCCCTTCCCATTAATCCCGGGGTCCTTTAATCCCATCATGGGACCCTTTATTATGGTCTCATAGCGGGGGCTCCCTTCCTGCTGTCTTGGGGTCCCCCCACGGTGGCAGAACGCCATAGCCCAGTCGCAAGTGCGACCTTTGCAACCCAGGTACCCTGGTATTTTTTTTTTTTGCTCTCAATCTTTTTATTAATTTTCAAGTATAGAAAATACAACATAAATATGAATCCAAAAGGAGAAACAATAAATGTAGAAAGCAATATAAGAAAGGATCAGTGTCCTCCGACATCATATATACTCCTCTAATATGACTTTCCATAGAGAGTAAGAATGACTGGGGGGCCTCTCCAGGTGGCGAGAGAGGAGAAACTTGACCCCCTTCACCATCCACCACCATGCGGGACGCAGAGTCTGTTAATGGGGCTCTGGGTTTTTTTTTTTATAAAAGGTAATTTTTGGAGTGCAGCTGTCCAGAATTCCTCCTATTTTCCATTGCTATACGCTTTGCCATCACCTGTGGCTTCTAAACTGGAGGAGAGATTTCACTTTTGGCTGACCTACCTGGAGCGGTGATATTCCCTTCCCTAATGGGGCTCGGTGTGTCGGTCGGTCTGAGACCAAAAGAGAAAGGCTCTGACAAAGAGCAGTAAACAGTGTGTGCCACATCCCATGAGTCTGAAAAAGACCAAAAAATTCCCCTATGGTGGGATTTTCCAGGCACTACCATAAATAATACAGTATAGGTACAAAAATAGTTTTTATTACAAAAATCGAACAAAGTAGATAATTTAACAAAATATACAAATCAAATACAAAAACTATGTACAATGGGATACTTCAAAAGCAGAGTACATATCGTTAAGAATACAAATAGCATAACAATGGAGAAAAGACCAAAGGTCGGGATATAATAAGTCTCACTGAACCGACGCGTTTCAGAGAATCCTTCATCAGGGTCCACCAAGTGAGAGTTACCATCTATGGGATTACAGAGTAAGAGAAAGTAATTAACATCACACACAAAGCAGATGACAGTCCCCCCACACCCAGTGAAGGTATGTGTGAAAGTCATACTCACTTCCAAAGTACAAGTGCTATAAGAGTATCCAAGGCATAAAATCAACTTCACAAAGGTCTCCCAGGCCGTGTGCATGTAAAGGTAGCCTAATGGCTGGCCATACAGGATGGTATTGTAGAAGACTGATGTAACAGAGGAAATCCCAATTTGTGCTAAAGAACGCCGCGCCTGAGGGTTTGGCGCGGCGTTTGTGCGCAGGCTGGGGTCCAAACGTCTCAGGACCTGAAACCAAGGACACAACCCCATAAATAACGCCCATCAAACCTTCTAACAGAACCATATGAAACCAAGGAACACTAAAGGCCATAATTGCTATAATTGTCTATCTTTGGTTGCATAGTTTAGAGTGAATACCCCAAATTACGAGAAGTCCATAACGTTTAGGGGTAGATAACAATCTGCGTCTTATAGTCCTATACTAAGAACCCAGAAGCCTCTGGTTGATGGGAGCTGGGATAGTTTCCTATTGCCTCTACTATAGGTGTTGCCCATTAATCGTAATGCCCCGTACACACGGTCGGACATTGATCGGACATTCCGACAACAAAATCCATCATATTTTTTCCGACGGATGTTGGCTCAAACTTGTCTTGCATACACACAGTCGCACAAAGTTGTCGGAAAATCCGATCGTTCTGAACGCGGTGACATAAAACACGTACGTCGGGACTATAAACGGGGCAGTAGCCAATAGCTTTCTTCTCTTAATTTATTCTGAGCATGCGTGGCACTTTGTGCGTCGGATTTGTGTACACACGATCGGAAATTCCGACAATGGATTTTGTTGTCGGAAAATTTTATAGCCTGCTCTCAAACTTTGTGTGTCGGAATTTCCGACGGAAAAAGTCCGATGGAGCCCACACATGGTCGGAATTTCCGACAACACAATCCGATCGCGCTTTTTTTCCGTCGGAAAATCCGACCGTGTGTACGGGGCATAAGACAGGTGTGGTTCGTTTCGTTCCGAATTAAAATTCGAACAAATTTTTGTTATTCGGAAATTCGGATGCATCCGAATTACCAAATTAGAATAGTACCAAATTTAAACGAATCCGAAATAACGAAATTCGAATTCGGACGAAATTTGAATAGTTTTCCAATTTCCAAAGAGAATAAAATAGAATAGAAAATAAAGGAATAGAATAGAAAAAAAAAATATTAGACAAATGACAGGGATTACTAAACACACGCTGTATAATGTACATTCTCCCTTCTATCTATAGAGTCAAGACATGAGCCGCCGAAAAGGTAAACGCGTAGCGCCTCTTCCTTCTACAGTTATTGCTATTTGCTGCTTTAACCCCGTAGTGTCAGGGTCAGTATACAGCCGGGGCCAAAAGTTTTGAGAATGACACAAATAATAATTTTCACAAAGTCTGCTGCCTCAGTGTTTGTACATCTTTTTGTCGGATGTTACTATGGGATACTGATGTATAATTACATGATAAGTATCAGATGTTACTATAGGATACTGATGTATAATTACATGATAAGTATCAGATGTTACTATGGGATACGGAAGTATAATTACATGATAAGTATCAGATGTTACTATGGGATACGGAAGTATAATTACATGATAAGTATCAGATGTTACTATGGGATACGGAAGTATAATTACAAGCATTCCATAAGTGTCAGAGGCTTTTATTGACAATGATATGAAGTTTATGCAAAGAGTCAATATTTGCAGTGGTGACCCTTCGTTTTCAAGACCTCTGCAATTTCCCCCTCTGGCATGGTGTCACTCAACTTCTGGGCCACATCCTGACTGATGGCCGCCCCCCATTCTTGCATAACCAATGCTTGGAGTTTGTCAGAATTTGTGGGGGGTTTTTGTTCACCTGCCTCTTGAGGATTCACCACAAGTTCTCAATGTGATCAAGGTCTGGGGAATTTCCTGGCCAGGGACTCAAAATTTCTACGTTTTTTTCCCCAGGCCACTTAGTTATTACTTTTGCCTTTTGGCAAGGTGCTCCATCATGCTGGAGAAGGCATTGTTCCTCACCAAACTCTTCTTGGGTGGTTGGGAGAAGTTGCTCTCGAAGGATGTTTTTGTACCATTCTTTATTCATGGCGGTGTTCTGTGTGAGTGAGCCCCCCACTCCCTTGGCAGAGAGGCAACCCCCACACATGAATGGTCTCAGGAGGCATGACACAGGACTGATGGTAGCGCTCAACTTTTCTTCTCCGGAGAAGGTTTTTTCTGGATGCCCTAAACAATCGGAGGGATTCAAAGGGATTCATCAGAGAAAATGACTTTCCCCCAGTCCTCAGCAGTCCAATCCCTGGACCTCTTGCCACACATCAGTCTGTCCTGATGTTTTTCCTGGAGAGAAGTGACTTCTTTGCCACCCTTCTTGACACCAGACCATCCTCCAAAAGTCTTCTCCTCACTGTGTGTGCCGATGTCCTCACACCTGCCTGCTGCCATTCCTGAGCAACCTCTGCACTGGTGGTGCCCCCGATTCCGCAGCTGAATCACCTGTAGGAGACGGCCCTGGCGCTTGCTGGACTTTCTTGGGCGCCCTGAAGCCTTCTTCACAAATGCAGTGGAAATGTTTTTTTTTTTGGGGGGGGATTAAAGCAGAGTTCCGGCAATTTTTTTTTTTTTTTTAAAGTCAGCAGCTACAAATGCTGCAGCTGCTGACTTTTAAAATATGGACACTTACCTGTCCAGGGCGCCCGCCATGTCCTCACCCGAAGCCGATCTGTCCCTCAGCTCTCGGGTGGAGGTGCTGCCATCTTCGGTAAGGGAATCGGGAAGTGAAGCCTTGCGGCTTCACAGCCTGGTTCCCTACTGTGCATGCGCATGTCACGCTGCGCGTTCTTACTGGTCCCTGCTGTCTTCTGAGACCTGTGTGTCTCCCAGAAGACAGCGGGGGGGGGGGGTGTTGGGCATGGCGTAGATATCCGCGGATACTGTGGCTATCTATGCCCGAAAGTGGGAGCAAATACCTGGATTAGACAGGAATCTGCTCCCCCCCCCTCCCCCCTGAAAGGTGCCAAATGTGACACCGGGGGGAAGGGGAGGGATTCCGAAGAGCGGAAGTTGCATTTTTGGGTGGAACTCCACTTTAAATTCATTTTCATGGCAAAGAGAGGACTTTGAAGTTAATTGCAATTCATCTGATGGCTCTTCATAACATCCCGGAGTAGATGCAAATTGCCATCATAACAACCGAGGCAGCGGACTTTGTGAAAATGAATATTTGTGTCGTTCTCAAAACGTTTGGCCGCGGCTGTAAGCAGATCGTTTTTTTTCCTGGGATTGGAAGAATTTTCTGATTTATATTCCTGTGGGAACGCAGAGGATGAGGTTGGGGGTCGGCCCCCCCTGGAGCTCACCTCTATACCTTGTTATTTTATATGAAATGACGGTTCAGTATTTGAATGACTTCTCACCTAACAAATCATCTATAGATCCATTTTATGTCAACAATGTCGGCAAACAGAGCGGGCGAGAGCGTTTACCGAGGAGACGGAAAGGATTCTCTCTCTTGGGGTGGAAACTGATGTCATTTAGAATACTAAAACACAATTACATTTTAAGTAAGCTAAATAAATATAAGTAAGACAAAGAACATGCGCTATGTAATGCAATTAGAGAGTAACAGATGGCGAGTGTTTATCTGTGAAATTATTGAGAGGACGGGATGATAGAAGGGGATATAATGTAACGGGGGGGGGGGGGGGGCTTCGCTCAGTCAGCCAACTGCATTGAAGTGTTAAAGAGGAGATTTTTGGGTCTCTTTTTTTTATGGAAATGCCTCCTCTAATTGAGATCTCTCCATGAACTAATACAGATGAATCTCCTGACCCCACAGCTCTGTTTAGGAGCAACAGAGAACTCTTCTATCGTATTATGCAGTTATACCATACTTCACCAGAAGGTGGTGCTACAGGTAACATCTGCCATTGCCGTACCTGTTTCTGGTGAAGCCCGAGAACGGTGAAGGGGGACCTCGAATCTTACTACATAAAGAAGATATGGGGGGGGGGTGTCAACTAACCACTTCAGCTCCAGAAGATTTTACCCCTTCATGACCAGGCCATTTTTTTGTGATACGGCACTGCGTTACTTTAACTTACAATTGAGCGTTCGTGCGACGCTGTACACAAATAAAATGTATGGCAATTTTTTTTTTCCCCACAAATAGAGCTTTCTTATGGTGGTATTTGCTCATCACTGTGTTTTTTTTATTTTTGAGCTATAAACAAAAAAAAAGACATTTTGAAAAAATATATATATTTTTTTACTTTTCCAATAAAAAAAATGTAATTTATTCATCAATTTAGCCTAATATGTATTCTGCTACATATTTGGGGTAAAAAAATCCCAATAAGCGTATATTGACTGGTTTGCGCAAACGTTATAGCGTCTACAAACTATGGCATATATATATTTTTTCTTTTTCATGTAATAAAATGTAGCGCTTATATCTATATATCTATTGATATGACTGATTTCTGATTGGGACTCTAAAACAAAGTTAATACTGCAGCTGCAGGAACAGATTCACAGGACTCAATCACTGTGTTTAAAATGTCCGTTCTGAGAAAAATGTATTATTACATGTTATTTTATACATAGATAAGAAAGGGGTGGTGTGAGATGTTATTAAAAACTAACAAATAGCAATATGTTATTAAAAACTAGCGAATAGAACAATTGCAAAAGTAAAACCTTGGAAAGGGAGGGGGGAGTAGAGAGCGTTTAGTAGGAGAAGTGTCTGTGTGTTAGGTGAAGGTTACAGAACACATTTCAACAGTGAGAACAAAATGGATTCTCTTGTGCTTAAATGAACAGTACAATGAATGTCCATGTCATTTCCCCCCTTTTGTTTATTTGACACCATTCTTCTCCGCGTTACGTTCAGCCGATTGCTGGTAACTCCTGTTACATTGGGGCAGAGAGACGGCGTCCTGTTCAGCTCTCTCCTAGCTTTCTCACAATAATGGGTTCATCAGGGCTGGTGGTACTTTTGATGGTACAGCGGATAGTCACACAGAGGCATAGCCTGATGAGGAAGTAAATAACAAACATGAGAAATAGGAACATCACAATGTAAGCGCCTAGTTTCTGTAACCACGTTGCTATGCCATATAAAAAATCACCAAAACCTCCTAAACCCTGAAAGGGGTTCCATCCATCTTTAGCAATATCCCTGGCCTTATTCTGTAGTTCTCTTATCTTAGCAAGATGCCCTTTAATAATGTCCTCATTATCAGAAATGTATATACAACAGTCAGTGCGAAATATCTTACACATCCCACCTTGAGCTGCAGTGAGATAATTTAGCGTTAATCTGTTGCTCTAATACTACTTTTTTAAGCTGAGCCATTTCTTCATTTAATAAACCTATATCAGTGGTAGTAAGGTTAATAATCTCATCTACAATTCTAGTGTAATTATTTATTCTTCTCATTGCTTCAATTCCCCATCCTGTCCAGGAAGGGAACCAGGACCATGCCATGTCACCTTCAGTGATCAGCTCTCTTTTGAACACTAAAGGGTATTCTGGACTTTGATCTGGTCGCACTGTATCTTTGCCAACAGCCAAAGCAGGTGCTAACTTCCCAATATAACATGTACCTGTAACATTAGTAGGAAGCCAGGCGTAAGCTTTATTTCCACATATATAATATAACCCTCTACGTATGGACGGTATGCCTGCTCCTAAAAAACTGGAAGCAATAGCGGGGAGCATTGATAGCTTCAAGAAACTATTAGATAATCACCTGAATGACCACAACATACAGGGATATGTAATGTAATACTGACATATAATCACACACATAGGTTGGACTTGATGGACTTGTGTCTTTTTTTCAACCTCACCTACTATGTAACTATGTAACTATGTAATAACATGGAATCTCAGGAAATAGATATTTTCACATATTGGAAACTGTGAGCAATTTGTACTATAAAGGGTTCTATTTAGTTCTGGATCTGGGATATAATAATATTGACCATAGTTTCCTCCATAAACTGTCATTTTTGCTCCGCTGCAATCTGAATTGCCCAACCGTCTACATTTAGTGTTAAACGGGCATGTGATGTTTAAACAAATCTGTGGAGTGTTTATCTATTTCGAAACCATCAAAGTGACTGATCTGTGCTCATTAGCTGTGGAGACTATGTATGAGCCATTTATTCTGGTCCTGTTTAGATCAGTGAAATTGAGAGGCATTGCTATCATGGGTATTGTTCCTGTTTGGGGATGTAAGTGAGAACACACCCAGCAGTTACTAGCGTTGCTATGGGTTGCATACAATTTTAACATTTGGATGAAAGGGTTATTTTTCCATGTCTCAGTTCTCACAAACAACAAAAAGAAAAGAAACATTATCATCTTTTTTTCAAAGGATATCATCACTTCAGAAATTTTCTTGCAGTGACTGGCGTGAATCCAGGTGGGCTTTCCTTCCAACTTGACAGCAGAACCGGTTGTCAAAAGCACCAAATGTGGTCCGTCAAATTTTGGTTCTAGTGGCTTTCTGACATGTCGCTTGACCACCACCCAGTCACCTGGTTGGATTCTGTGAATACCTGAAACAGAATCTGGGTCGGGGATAGATTTATAAACACCTTCATGTATTTTATTCAATGTTCTTTGCAAAATCTGAACATATTCTAACAGATTAGAGTGAGAAGCCTGCAACTGTTGGGGAAAATATAGCCCTGTTTTGGGTGGCCCTCCAAATAAAATCTCATAGGGGGACAGCCCATGTGGTTGTTTAGGGGTAGTTCGTACAGAATATAGGGCTAATGGCAAAGCTTCCACCCATCCTTTTCCTGTATCTGCTTTAATTTTTGCACATCTGTTTTTCAAAATTCCATTAAGTCTCTCAACTTTACCACTACTTTGTGGATGATAAGGTGTATGGAAAGCTTGCTGTATGTGAAGTGCTTCCATTACCTCTTTCATTACTTCCCCAGTAAAATGGGTTCCTCTGTCACTCTCAATAGTTTCAGGAACTCCATATCTACAAACTATTTCATTCAAAATTTTCTTTGCTGTTGTTTTTGCATTTGCTTTGGCTCCTGCCAGCTCTCGGGCCAACCTGAGAACATGTCAACACACACTAAAGCAAACTCATAGGTGCCTATTCTGGGCATTTGAATGTAGTCTATTTGAATTCTTTGGAAAGGGAAATCTGGCTTTGGAGAATGCCTTTGAGGAACCTGAACAGGCCTCCCTGCATTGTACAGAGCACAAGTGAGACATGAAGCACAAAACCTGGCTGCAAATGCACTAAATCCAGGTGCTATCCAATAGCAGTCAGTAAGTGCCACCATCGCGCCCTTAGCAAGATGACTGACGCCATGTGCCAGCTGTGCTAAAACTGGGTACAAACTCCTGGGTAGACACCACCTGTTGTCAGCGCTCCACAGGCCCCGCTGATTTTGGGTAGCATTACATTTGATCCACTTATCCTTCTCTTCATCAGGGGCCTGGTTCTGCAACTGAATTAGAGTTTCTACATCCCACTTCTCTTGATGAGGGGAATCTGTCCCCGCTACCTGGGCGACCCCTTCAGTGGGTGTGACTCCAAATGCCATAAGGGCAGCATCCTTTGCCGCTTGGTCCGCTAAAGCATTTCCTCTGGCTGTCATGTCATTTCCCCTTGCATGCCCTTTTACCTTCAAGATGGCAACTTCTGCTGGTTTCTGAAAGGCCTCAAATAGCCGCTCTATGAGTTTTGCATGTCTCACTGGCTTCCCTGCACTAGTCAGAAAGTGCCGTGCTTTCCAGATAGGCCCAAAATCGTGGGCTATTCCAAATGCATATCTGCTGTCAGTGTAAACATTTCCCCTTTGATTCTCTAGGAGATGACATGCTTTGACTACAGCACACAACTCCGCTTCCTGTGCTGACATCTGGGGTTTCAATGCTTCCTGATGTAAAATGGTGTCTGTAGTGGTTACAGCAAACCCTGTGTGTGGCCGACCATCATCAGTGTAAAATCTGGAACCATCTACGAATAAGTGTGTGTCACAATCTGATAAGGGCTCATCTTTTGCTGGTGTGACAGAGGCCCTTTCTACCTCCATAAGAGCCATACAATCATGAGAAAAACTCTCAGGTTCTACATCAGTACCATTTGTTGCATTTTCCTCATCAGTTATAGGAAGAAGAGTAGCCGGATTTAAAGTAACACATCGTTTGATTGTTAAATTCGATGGAGCAAAAAGAGCAGACTGGTACTTGTCAAATCTACTGGCAGACACATGTCTGGTATTTACTTGATTGATGATTTCCTGTACTGCATGTGGCACATACAGGATCAGAGCAGAATCTAGTACAAGCTCCGTTACTTTGTCTAGCAGCAAAATGCAGGCTGCTATGGCTCGCATACAACTGGGGGAGCCTTTGATGACCGGGTCTAATGAGGCTGATACATACATCACAGGCCTCTGTTTGTCTCCATGTAGCTGGGTGAGTACACCTGCAGCAAATCCATTGACTTCATGACAGAACAACGAGAAAGTCTTAGTATAGTCAGGAAGTCCAATGGCGGGCGCTTCAGACAAAATTTTAATAAGCTCCTTCATCTGCAATTCATTGTCCCATGTGAGTTTGAAAGGGTTTCTAGTGGTAGCCTCATATAGAGGAGCCATAAGTTCTGATGCATTTGGAATCCAGTCCCTACAATATCCCACTAACCCCAGGAAGGCACGTAGTTGCCGGACATTTCTTGGCTTTTCAAAGTTTTGTAGAGTTTTAACTCGATCTGGGGTTAGGTGACGGATTCCATGTGAAATGCAGTGACCCAGGAAGATCACTTTCTCTTGGCAGTATTGTAGCTTATCTTTGCTAACTTTGTTGTTACTGTTATAGAGAAACATGAGAAGGCTTACTGTTTCTCTGCTACAAATGTCCTTTGTATCAGAACAAATAAGCAAATCGTCTATGTACTGAAGCAAAACTGTGTTTGGGTGTGAGGGGGACCATTGGTCCAATACTTGCTTTAACGCAGTATTATATTCAGAGGGGCTACTCACACAGCCTTGGGGCAATCTTGTCCATGCTAACTTTTGGGCATCATGGGTAAATGAAAAAAGGTGCCAGCAATCTGGGTGCAGGGGCACCGAAAAGAAAGCATTTGCAAGATCAATCACTGTAAAGCAGGTGCTGGAGGCAGGTATTCCACTTAGTAAAGTGCGGGGGTTGGGCACGATCGGGGTATCTGCCTCTATTATATTGTTAATGGCTCTCAAATCATGCACCATGCGATATGTCACCTGCCCACCCTTTTTGTCTGGCTTCTTTGCAATTGGGAACAGGGGTGCATTGACCTGGGACTTAATTGGTACAACAACCCCTGCTGCTTTCAGTTGAGTGATTTGATCCTTTATCCCCTCAGTCTGAGCAATACTCAGTGGGTACTGTTTAATCTGTGGGAGATGGGCTCCTGGTTTAATTTTTATCATGACTGGGGTGCAATCCAGCAGACCTACATCATATTTACTGGTGGCCCATAATTCAGTGGGAATCACTTTCAATTCTGGTGGAAATGGCAGAGTGGAGTCTTAGATTAAAAATACTCCACAGGCAGAATTTAAAACTTCTCCTGATAGACTACTGACCACTTGGACTGCTGTAGGAGTGTAGTCTATGTTTGCTAAAATTTGGTTCAAAATGTCAGCTCCCAAAAGATTGGTAGGAACTGTGTCTGAAACTAACACTTTAGTGACAATTTCTGTTTGCTGTCCTAGCCTGAGTTTAAGTGGCTTGGACTCAACCAAATCAGTAGAGGTCCCGGTTAGGCCAACACCAGAGATAACATTCGTAGATAATAATCCTGGAGGTAAGTCCTCTATATTAAAAACACTTCGGCTTGCACCAGTATCAATTAAACAGGTTAATTCTGTTTCTCCTCCAGGATAGGGGAGTTCTTGTAAAAATACTTTTACTCTTGCCTCGGGACCATTGTCTCCCCTATTTAACATGATTGATACTGGCATGCCATTTTCCTATGCCTGATCCACTGCTTTTGGCAGAGAACTGGGATCAGCATGAGGGGCCTCTAAGCTCTTTTCCAGTCTACGGTCAGGAAGATGGCAGAATTTGGCTATGTGTCCTTCCCCATCACAATTGTAGCATATAATTGGTCCCCGATTGCCATGATTTCTGAAATTGCCTTTGCCTCTTCCTCTCCCTTTTCCTCTCTGCTTCCCCAAGTACATTACCTTGGGTTTGCTGTCTTTTTGGTTAATCCTGTTTTCTATGGACAACAGGATAGGCAGGACGTCTCGAATAGACATATTGCCTGCCTCAGGCCTTGCTGTGAACAACTTTTCTTTCAACTGGGGTATTAAACCATCAAGAAACCTTTGTTTCACCAGTTGTGTAGATGGACTTGCAGTTTCTCCCGCCTTCTCTTCCTCTATTTTAATGCCTGCTTCCTCAGCCATATCACTTAACCGCCTCCAATAAGCCCCTGCTGCTTCCTCTTTCCCTTGCTTAGCATTCATAAATTCAGCATGTCTGGTTTGTCCATATATTTGGGGCAATTTTTCCTTCAATTTCTCACAAACCTCCCGTCCACTAACCATCTTACCTAGATTTTTGACGTCTACACCACATTCTTTAAGTATATAGCCAGACATGTTGCTTCCCACTGCTTTAATAAGAAGCTGATGAATGTCAGTAGCAGAAGCCTCATATGCTTCCTGTGCAGCACTAAGTTTGTTTGCAAACCCAATTGGATTCTTTCTAGGATCTCCCAATCCCTCTAATATGGCTCTCATATCTTGGGGACTAAAAGGTACATGCCATTTAATTTGAGACTTACTGTCAACAGCATCACCTTCAAAAACTAATTGGGTTCTGACAGGATAAACTGCAACAGATTTCTCTATGCCAGGGGCAGAAGGGCTGGCATCTCCCTTCCTTCTCTCTTCATCTTGCTGCCACAATTTGGAAATTATGGTTTGCTCTGGAAGTTCAGACTCTATCTCTCTTTCTCTGGCCAAAGCCTTAAGTTCAGAGAGATCTAGGTTTGCATATGTGCCTTTTGATTTATGCCAATCATCTGTTTCTAGGATACGAGCCAAATCCCTCTTTGTAGGTTGATATGGGGCTGTTAAACCTCTGCTCTCTACTATATTGCATAGTTCATCTTTTGTGTGTTCCATGTAATCTAATTCTTGTGCTTTTGTGCGTGGACCCCTTAAAGCCAAACTGGCAGCCACATAAGGTGGGGGGTCCTCCTCTACAGAGTCTTCTGGCCAAACGTAGTAAATTTGGGCAGTACTTTTATTAAATATCTCCGTCAAGCCAGTTTGATTTGCTACTTTAGCTTCTGTCTCCCATGTGCAAGCTATTCTCCACGTTCCTTCACTGCACAGTAGTGGGCCATAATCGTGCAGAAAAGTTTGCCATACTTGTAAATCAAAAGTCCCTTCAGATTTTAAAGGTTTAGCTGTTCCCTTTGTCCATTCTACCCATTTATCTAGGGGCTCAGTATAGGCAGAACCGTACCTTCGGTTCATATATTCTCTAGCGCTCATCTTGAGCTGGGCATTTTCTGAAGGCCTCTCTCCCTTCATTCCCTTAATTAATTTAATGCCCATAATGACTGGCCAGTCTTCTCTCTTCTCTACTTGTGCCTATACCCTCTTGCCTCTAAAACAAATAGTACAGCAAATCTGCAGATTTACAAGAACAGTCTCCACTTATCTACGTGGATAGAAGGGGTTTATGACAATAGACAAAACACTCATTAAGAGACCCTCCTCGTCTCTTCTCTTCTCTGTGAGTTTTATCTGACCCTACCATGCGCCTCTGACCCAGGTCGCCCACAAGGAGTCAACGCAGGGAACTGCAGAGGATTTTCCCTATCCACACACAGTCCAACCCGTGAAGGGGGACACAAACACATTCACACACACACACGTTACCCAACCAGAAAGGTCCGAGAGTGGTCTGGTTTCCTTGAGAACCGACAGATAGGATACATAGGAAAAGGCAGAAATATAGCAAGCTTAAGGGCAGCTTACCTAGCCGGCATTTGAGGTCTGCATTTCCCGATGATCCCGATCTAAGCGCGGTTCCTTCTGGAGACTCTGCCAAACTCCTGGCTGACTCGCCAAGACTGATATGACTGATTTCTGATTGGGACTCTAAAACAAAGTTAATACTGCAGCTGCAGGAACAGATTCACAGGACTCAATCACTGTGTTTAAAATGTCCGTTCAGTGAAAAATGTATTATTACATGTTATTTTATACATAGATAAGAAAGAGGTGGTGTGAGATGTTATTAAAAACTAACAAATAGCAATATGTTATTAAAAGCTAACAAATAGAAATATATTATTAAAAACTAGCGAATAGAACAATTGCAAAAGTAAAACCTTGAAAAGGGAGGGGGGAGTAGAGAGCGTTTAGTAGGAGAAGTGTCTGTGTGTTAGGTGAAGGTTACAGAACACATTTCAACAGTGAGAACAAAATGGATTCTCTTGTGCTTAAATGAACAGTACAATGAATGTCCATGTCACTATATATATATAAATTAAAAAAAAATGACAATATATAATAATGACAATATATGCTGTGATCAGTAAAACACACACTGAAATATAAAAATAGTCCACCAAGTGAAACAATGGTGTGAATATAAACGTAAAATGATATCCACCAAGTAAAAAAATGATGAATAATAAAATTCAAAAAGTCCTGGTATCAGTGAATAATATCAGAAAAATAAACGTATAAAAATCATCGATAAGGTAAGTGACATCAAATGTGAAGAGACCCCCCCCCCCAATCTATACCAGGCCCTTTTTTTAATAAAATGGCATGGGGTTCCCCCCCAAAATTGATACCAGACCCTTATCAGAGAATGCAGCCCAGTAGCTCTGCCCCCCTCCCAACCCCAATGCACCTTGCCGCTATGTTGATGGGGACAAGGGCCTCTTCCCCACACCCCTGGCCAATGGTTTTGGGGGACTGTGAGCGGGAGCTTATCGGAATTTGGAAGCCCACAGATTCCACCCCCCCCCCTTTGTGAATGAGTATGGGTACACAATACCCCTATTCATTCACCAAAAAAAAGTGTAGTGTAAAAAAGACAGTAGGCAATTCTATATTTAAAAATAAAAATAAAAAATGTCCCCATATAGATCCATCATCAATCACAATGCCAAACCGCTCCAAACCTCCACCGCTGACCCAAAGAAAAAAAAATAAACCTCTGTTCCTGACAAAGACTCCTTCGTCACCTGACAGTTCTTAAGTAACTAAGGGGCTGTGCCCACCAATGATGTCACCGTGCGCCCCCTGCCCTGTGTGACGTCACCGACCCAGCATGCACCCAGTAAGTGACGTCATGCAGGGCTGCCTTGACAATGGATCTACATCAGGGGATATTTTTTTATTTTTATTTTTTAAAACTGCCTACTTTTTTTACACTGCACTTTTTTTATGGTGAATGTGTTAGGGGTACATAGGGCAGGGCCAGGATCTGGGGGCCTAAAGATTCTGATAAGCCCCCCCACCGGCCAGCCCCCACAACCATCAGACAGAGTTGTGGGAAAGAGTCCCTTGTCCCCATCAACATGGGGACAAGGTGCTTTGGGGGGGGGGGGGCAGAGCTCATGTTGAGGGCATGTGGACTAGTATGGCTCAGAGTGGTTTGCTTGTTCCCCCCTTTACCTGACCAGGATGCATGCTCGAATAAAGGTCTGGTATGGATTTTAGGGGGGAACCCCGAGCCATTTATTTTAAAATGTTTCTATTGACGGCAATGGTATTGTATTGCCGGCAATTTAAATGTCTTTTTTTTTTCTTTAGAATAGTCAGTTTTGCTGCAGTATGTTCTATACACGGTTCAGATGCGCCGCTTTACAGGCAGACTAAGGGAACCCCCCAGGCACTATATTTGAAGGAATTTTTCAATTTTATTGTTGCACTTTAAGCATCATTAACCACTTCAATACTGGGCACTTTCCCCCCTTTCCTGCCCAGGACAATTTTGAGCTTTCATCGCTGTCGCACTTTGAATGACGGTTGCGCGGTCATACAACTCTGTACCCAAGCTACATTTTATCATTTTGTTCCCATAAATAGAGATTTCTTTTGGTGGTATTTGATCACCTCTGCGGTTTTTATTTTTTGCTAAACAAACTAAAAAAGGCATTTTTGAAAAAGAAAAGGTTTTTTTGGTTTCTGTTATAAAATGTTGTTTTTTCCTTCAGTGACGGGCACTCATGAGTCGGCACTGAAGGGCACTGATGAGGCGGCACCGATCGGCACTGTTGAGTTGGCACTGATAAGGTGGCACTGATGGGCACTGATGAGGAGGCACTGATATGTAGAAATGATGGGCACTGATAGGCGGCACTGATATGCAGCACTGATGGGCACCGATAGGTGGCAATGATATGTAGCACTGATGCGCACTGACAGGCGGCACTGATAGGCACTGACCGGCAGCACTGATTGGCAGTGATAGGAGGCACTGATTCACACTGACAGATGGCACTGATGGGCAGCACTGATTTGGCAGGTACTGACAGGTGTTAATGCTGGGCACTGATTGGCACTGTGATGGACACTGATTGGCACTATGGTTGGCACTGATTTGCACTCTGGTGGGCACTGATTGGCACTTTATTGGGCACTGGCAGGGAGTTATGATGTGGCACTGACTGGGCACCGATTGGCAGCCTACAGCAGAATGATAGCCGGGTGGTGGTTCAGTTATCCTGACTGGGCATCATATGACGTCCAGCAGGATAACAACCCAGCACGTGCCCGCAAGGGCATGCAGCGCAGCGATCGGTGGTGTGGTGTGTCAGTCTGACACACCGCAACTCCGATCTGGGTAAAGAACCTCTGACGGAGACTCTATACCACATGATCAGCCGTGTCCAATCAGAGCTGATCCCAGTGTAAACAGGAAAAGCCATGTATCGGCTTTTCCTTTATCGCGTTTGATAGACGTGAGTAGAGGAGAGCCGATCGGCTACTCTCCTGACAGGGGGGTCTGCACTGATTGATTATCAGTGTAGCCCCCCCCCCCCGAGGATGCCCACCCAGGACCACCAGGGATGCCACCCAGGAACACCAGGCATGCCCACCAATGATGCCCACTCATGACTACCAGGTATGCCAATCAGTGCCCATAAATGATGCCAATCAGTGACCATAGATGATGCCAATCATTGCCCATTATAAATGCTGGCCAGTGCCTCCTCATCAGTGATGCATATCAGTGCCATCTATCAGAGCTACCTATCAGTGTCCATCAGTGCCACCTATCAGTGCCCATCAGTGCCGCCTATCAGTGTGACCCATAAGTCCCCATCAGTACAGCCTTACAGTGCCTATCAGTGTCGCCTATCAGTGCCCATCAGTGCCACCTATCAATGCCCATCAGTGCTGCACACCAGTACCACCTAACATTGCCTCCTATCTGTGCCCATCAGTGCTACATATCAGTGCCCATCATCAGTGCCACCTCATCAGTGCCCATCAGTGCCGCTTTATCAGTACCCATCAGTGCAGCCTTATCAGTGCCCATCAGTCACATGGTCCTATGTACATAATTTAATGTATTATTTACTAAATAAATATTCAGGCGGCGGCTACACGTTCCATTATTCCGGAATGCCCTATTTTATGAACAATTCACGTGGCCTCCAATATTCAATTTCCATCCAACAAGCGAAGATCAGAATCACGAGCCGCTACATTCTAAAGTTTGCCTTAGTTTCCCTTCATCCTCGAGTCTTGTGAATGCAAAGGCAATACAATGAAAAACAAAGAATTCAATGAAAAAAAAAACCAACATAAAAGTGGATTGTTGAATGGCGGAGAAGCAGATGAGAACGTTGGAACGCAGCGGCTGAGGGAACCCTGAAGAGCTTTTCCTTACAACACATCTCCTGGATCCCGCTGCTTTCGCTTGTTCACAATCTATCGCTCATTACGCCCTTTAAAATACATATTTTTTTCTCAGCACAATAGTATATTAAACTGCCGCTGTTATGTTTGAGACGAGTTTATAGAGAAACCTTCGAAAAAACGAATTTCAGGAACAAATAGAAGTCAATACCCGATAAAGGTTTTCAATGTGCTTTGCAAAAAGAAAAAGAGGATCATGTGGGACTCGGAATTTTAACTCCAAGTTTCCGTTTTATATTGAAACAAACTGCAGATGGTAAAAAATAACAATAATAATACTGTAAGGGCTAAAAAAAAAAAGACCTATTCACCTAATATATGTAGTCAGGTTATCAGCAGATACAAACGTTTTCCCTGTTTGGAGGCTTTACTCTTTACCTGTGACACAAGGAGGGTTCAATGAACTGTCTGCAATGCCGAGCTGCAGTGACCATTATGGGGAAGACCATGAACAATGCTTGAACATAGATCATTGTTTCTCATCTCCAGTCCTCAAGGCGCCCCAACAGATGATGTTTTCAGGTTTTCCATTATTTTGCTCAGGTGATTGGATCAGTTTCACTGCCTTAGTAATCACCACAGCCGTTTCATCTGAGGGAAATCCTGAAAACATGACCTGTTGGGGGCGCCTTGAGGACTGGAGTTGAGAAAAACTGCAATAGAGTGTCTTCCACCCTGGGGGGGCAGCCATTCTGGGTGAACCAATATGTATGCTGGGTGGATTGTGATTGGCTGTAACCCTACCCCTAACTCTAACCCTAACCCTAAGTTCTAACCCTATTCCTAACCCTAACTCTAACCCTAAGTTCTAACCCTAACTTTAGCCCTAAGTTCTTACCCTATTCCTAACCCTAACCCTAACTCTAACCCTAAGTTCTAACCCTATTCCTAACCCTAACCCCAAGTTCTAAACCCTAACCCTAAGTTCTAACCTTAACCCCAACTGACCTTTGACCTATGGACTTTAATCCTAACTCTAAGTGCATCTCCACTTTGTGACTCCCCCCACCCTAAAAATCCCTACCTTTCCCAGACCTCGCTCGGTTTGTCGGAAAATAGGTAGTTTTCATTCTATGCATGAAGGTAAAAAAACGTTCAGTATGCGCCTCCCCACACAAGGCCCCCCCCCTCCAATACTTACCTGAGCCCAAATCGGATCCAGCGATGTGCATGAGAGCGACTTCTCTCCTGGTGTCACGTACCTGGTGGAGATCGAGCTGTAGAGGGGGCTTCTCTTGCACCCCTGGTAGAGCTGACAGGCCGAGTAGGACACAGAGTGGCACGAGGGCCGGTATAGCAGATAGCAACCAAGCTGAGGCTTGACAGGGAACCGATGGCCGTAGATCACCAGTCAGTCACCTGAAACTGGAACTCCATGACGCTGGATCAGTAGGCAGGAGCGTAGCCGGAACATAAGCCAAGGGGTCATCAACAGCCAGGCAATGCAGGTACAGGAACGTGAGACTAAAGCATGAACAGGATGCAAGCCGGAGTCGGTACACGATCGGGCAGCATGGTACAGGAGCATGAGACAGGAGCAGAGTCAAACACAGGCCAAGGTCACAGGTAGGCAGGCAGAAGTCCAGAGGAGGGTTAAGATCAAGCTGGGTCCAGCACAGGTAGGCAGGGAGCAGATCAGGGCACAGGCAAACAGGAACAAGCTGAAAGACCACTCAGCAATGTGTTCATATCATTGCCGGGTTTAAATAGGCCGTTTGGCACCAGTGCGTGCATGTGTGCACTTGTGTACTCGCGTTCGTGCGTACTCGCGCATGCGCAATTGCATATTTCTTCTTGTGCACATGCTAATGTGCCCGTGCATGTAGGCTGGTTAACTGGCTTTCTCTTACACCTGGGTCTCCGCCTCCTGATGGGCTGAGAGACAGCAGTAGGAGCCATCGGCTCCCGCTGCTGCCAATCACAGCTCACATCCCAGTGAAGAGGGAATGGGGGGGCAGAGCCGAGCCCCGTCCTGTCTTATGGACACACAGAGTGGGGCTCGGGAGTGAGCATGCAAAACTGCCTTGACTTGGGCCAGGTGTGATGGCAGGATGGAGTCCCAGCAAATTCCAAAATCCACATCTAGTGTAGATGGGCCCCTAAATCTCAGACAGCCCTTGTGCACAAATAGTGAGTTTGCCCCTGTCAACAGTTTGTCAAAGTTGCAGAAAAAAAATAGATTGACCAAAACTTCCTGGGGTCACCTTTTTTCGGATATGTTCTCCAAGTCACTGGTTGGATGTGCAATAGAGCTCAACCCAGGACCAATAACGTGAGGCTCCCGGGAAATGTGGATTTAACTTCATTGACTAGAACTGTGGTTACCAAGTGGTTGATGGCACCCCCACGTATCGGCAACCGCACGTTTCACTTGCCAAACCACATGGGTTGGTGTGTGTTGTAAATCACTACAGTGTGGAGAGAGTTCATGAAAAGAGTCGAGGGCCGTCTTTCCCTGCAATTCTTGTGGGTTGGACAACCCATTGAAACGAATTGGCCGCCCTACACGCAGCATGCACAGATGTAAAGGGTTAAAGTGATATTAAACACACACTGACATTCTCCCTTCCCTTTATGTATGTGGATGGTGGCATTGTATTTATTTTAACCACTTAAGGACCGGAAGATTTGCCCCCTTAATGAGAGGCCATTTTTTGCGATACGGCACTGCGTCGCTTTAACTGACAATTGCGCGGTCGTGCGACGTTGTATCCAAACAAAATTGACGTCCTTTTTTCCCCACAAATAGAGCTTTCTTTTGGCGGTATTTGATCGCCTCTGCGGTTTTTATTTTTTGCGCTATAAACAGAAAAAGAGCGACAATTTTGAAAAAAAAAGCAATATTTTTTACTTTTTGCTATAATAAATATCCCAAAAAATAAATTAAAAAAACGAATTTTTTCCTCAGTTTAGGCCGATACGCATTCTTCTACATATTTTTGGTAAAAAAAAAATTGCAATAAGTGTATATTGATTGGTTTGTGCAAAAGTTATAGCATCTACAAAATAGGGGATAGATGATTTATGGCATTTTTATTATTAATTTTTTTTTTTTTACTAGTAATGGCGGCGATCTGCGATTTTAAGCGGGACAGCGACATTGCGGCGGACATGTCGGACACTTTTGACACATTTTTGGGACCATTGGCATTTATACAGCGATCAGAGCAAAATGAGAAAAATGCATTGATTACTGTGTAAATGTCACTGGCAGGGAAGAGGTTAACACTAGGGGGCGATCAAGCGGTTAAGTGTTCCCTGGGAGGTGATTCTAACTGTGGGGGGGAGGGGACTGACTGGAAGAGGAGAGAGATCGCTGTTCCTGATCACTAAGAACAGACTATCTCACTCTACTCCCCTGACAGAATGGGGATCTATCTGTTTACATTGACAGATCTCTGTTCTGGCTCTCTGTGGAGCGATCGCGGGTGGCTGGCGGACATCGCGGCTGCCGGCCATGTGATTCAGCTCCTCCGCCGAGCATTTTTTTATTGGCTGTGTTTTTTAGCAGAAAGTAGAAAATATTGTTTTTTTTTTTTTTTCAAAATTGTCGCTCTTTTTTTGTTTATAGTGCAAAAAATAAAAAACGCAGAGGTGATCAAATACCACCAAAAGAAAGCTCTATTTATGGGGAAAAAATTACATCAATTTTAATTTGGGTACAACATCACACGACCGCGCAATTGTTAACACAGTAAAAGTAACACAGTGCCATATCACAAAAAATGGCCTGGTCTGGAAGGGGGGTAAACCTTCTGGAGCTGAAGTGGTTAATGACACTTTAGGATAAAGAAGCTGCATACTCAGTAAGTGATTCAATCGGCTGCTGAAAGTGTTCAAAAAAGCTGAGGGTGTGATATCACTTTAAGAGATTGCATTCGCTGGTCGCACGGGCATCCGATCGCTCGCGTGAGATCCCCATATAAAGGTGTCTGATCTTCACCGCTCTTGTGCACTTTCCTTTAGTAAATCAGTCCCGCTGAGATTTCGCGGGACCAGAATACAAGAGAATAATGTGACTGCGGGGATCAGCGAGCGGCGAGCGGTGCCAGCAGCAGGTAGTGGAGCTCTATGGGGAACTCGCAGTGTAAATGTTTCCATACTAAGGAAAAAATTCATAAGAGAAATGGAAACAATGTCCTCCTTAAAAAAGTAAAAAGGAATTTTTTTTTGTTTCATTGTTTTTATTAAAGTATCTTCATGGTACACAAAATTAGACATTGAGCTAAATATCATCACACACTTATAATACAATGTTATCATTGAGGTATATACAGTGTGGACGGAAAGTATTCAGACCCCCTTAAATTTTTCACTCTTTGTTATATTGCAGCCATTTGCTAAAATAATTTAAGTTCATTTTTTTCCTCATTAATGTACACACAGCACCCCATATTGTACACACAGCACCCCATATTGTACACACAGCACCTCATATTGTACACACAGCACCCCATATTGTACACACAGCACCTCATATTGTACACACAGCACCCCATATTGTACACACAGCACCCCATATTGTACACACAGCACCCCATATTGTACACACGGCTCCCCATATTGTACACACGGCACCCCATATTGTACACACGGCACCCCATATTGTACACACAGCCCCCCATATTGTACACACAGCGCCCCATATTATACACACAGCACCCCATATTGTACACACAGCACCCCATATTGTACACACAGCCCCCCATATTGTACACACAGCACCCCATATTGTACACACAGCACCCCATATTGTACACACGGCTCCCCATATTGTACACACGGCTCCCCATATTGTACACACAGCCCCCCATATTGTACACACAGCCCCCCATATTGTACACACATCACCTCATATTGTACACACAGCCCCCCATATTGTACACACAGCCCCCCATATTGTACACACAGCACTCCATATTGTACACACAGCACCCCATATTGTACACACAGCACCCCATATTGTACACACAGCACCTCATATTGTACACACAGCACCCCATATTGTACACACAGCCCCCCATATTGTACACACAGCCCCCCATATTGACAGAAAAACACAGAATTGTTGACATTTTTGCAGATTTATTAAAAAAAGAAAAACTGAAATCTCACATGGTCCTAAGTATTCAGACCCTTTGCTGTGACACTCATATATATAACTCAGGTGCTGTCCATTTCTTCTTATCATCCTTGAGATGGTTCTACACCTTCATTTGAGTCCAGCTGTGTTTGATTATACTGATTGGACTTGATTAGGAAAGCCACACACCTGTCTACATAAGACCTTACAGCTCACAGTGCATGTCAGAGCAAATGAGAATCATGAGGTCAAAGGAACTGCCTGAAGAGCTCAGAGACAGAATTGTGGCAAGGCACAGATCTGGCCAAGGTTACAACAAAAATTTCTGCTGCACTTAAGGTTCCTAAGAGCACAGTGGCCTCCATAATCCTTAAATTGGCTTACCAACAAGTAAAAAATGGCTTACCAGGCTGCATGCTTTAATTAGGGTCTGGTATTGAATTTTGGGAGGAACCCATGCTTTCCTTTCCTTGGTAGTATAAGGTAGCCGTGGCGGCAGGGGTCTCATTACACAGAATATGTAGAGCCATCTTTAATATTAATTGGACCCTGGGCAAACTTTTTCTTGGGTTCCCCCCACCCCCCCAAAACCACCTATCAACTATTTGTGGGCAGTAGGGGCTCAAGGGGCAGCTGCTCTGGACCCCACAATAATGATTGGGCCCGAGACAGCTGCCCCTTTTGCCCTGCGTTAAAGATGGCCCTGAGATTATGTTTTCTTGACCCGAAGAGGCAGCAAAGGGGACAGGGTCTCTTTAAATCCTAACTCCAGGCAACTTGTGAAATATATACAGATGATATAAGGCAGCTGCTCATCTAAAGGTATTGTAGTGCCCCTCCTGACCAAGGGCAGGGAAGACATGCCCCCAACACAGTGAAAGGGCTGTCATTACCCCAGGGTGGATCCATGGCCACAGTGGAGATAGTCATGATGACAATGATGGATGCCAGTCACCAGATGCCAGGGAAAGAGGGTTAGGGTAAATGTCTCCTCCAGCATCAGGGCTCCAGACTTTGCCAGACATCTCCTCTATCCAAGGGAGTGCCAGGGTCTTCTGAAGGCTGACACCGATCCCCATCCATCTTCTGGCTCTCCACCTTTGGTGCTGTACCCTCCTCAGCCAGGCAAGGCAACATGAAGACTCAAACAGGCTTCTGGCCTACTCAGCACAAATTACTGCACACACCTACCCTGGCTGAAGCTCAGGACGGAAGAGACCACACCATGGCCACCCCCCAAACATTTATATCCTTTCCCAGTGCACCACTGGACATGGACCTCCTAGACCAGGGATATGCAATTAGTGGACCTACAGCTGTTGCAGAACTACAAGTCCCATGAGGCATAGTAAGACTCTGACAGCCACAAGTATGACACCCAGAGGCAGAGGCATGAGGGGACTTGCAGTTTTGCAACAGCTGGAGGTCCGCTAATTGCATATCCCTGTCCTAGACCAAGGTGGTCACCTGCCCTCATGACTATTGCCCTGAGTGCCAGTGACACCCAGTGGCGGCAGCAGTGAACAGCAGCAACCCCAAACCTGGGGGGGAAACCAAGTGAGAAAAACAAGTACAAATTGGCTGGGGGAAAACTATTACCCAGGAGAGCTGAACTTACAATACACCTCTGAGAACACTTGGGTGGGAAGAAAGGAGTGTCTGGTGTCCAGAAATTGCAACTTTTGATTGAGGGTTCATAAAACATTTATTGAAAATGTAAACGTGTGAGCCAACATGTGAGGGTTAGGGTAAAGGGCTACTCCACCATCAGGGCTCCAGACTTTGCCAGGCTTCTCCTCTATCCAAGGGAGTGTTAGGGTCCTCTAAAGGGCTGACACTGATCCCCATCCATCTTCTGGCTCTCCACCTTTGGTGCTGTACTCTCCTCAACCAGACAAGGCAACATGAAGACTCAAACAGGCTTCTAGCCTGCTCAGCACAAATTACTGCACACACCTCCCCAGGCCGAAGCTCGGGAGGAAGAGACCTCACCATGGCCACCCCCCAAACATTTATATCCTGTCCCAGCATGCACCACTGGCCATGGACCTCCTAGACCAAGGTGGTCACCTGCCCTCACGACTATTGCCCTCAGTGCCAGTGACACCCAGTGGCGGCAGCAGTGAACAGCAGCAACCCCAAACCTGGGGGGGGAAACCAAGTGAAAAAAAAAGCCTACAAATTAGCTCTGGGAAAACTACTACCCAGGAGAACTAAACTTACAAGACACCTCTGAGAACATTGAATGAATGTATGTTGTATATGCCCATCCCAAAAAAACAACAATGCTCTGCTCTTAATACAATATTCTAACGGTGTATGTGCGGCACATAAATAATGATATGACTAGTAGCAGCTGCTTAAATAGTAGAACATGTATATAGGCAATAATGAATCAATTAAATTAGATAAATATATAAATACACAATTATAAATATATAAAGTGTCCCTTCAGTATTGCAGCAGCGCTGTGCACCCCAATTAAACAGGGTCTCTTTCTTAATCTATTTCAGAAAGTTCAAACACGGATCTGATAGCCAGAGTCACACCAATAAATAATCAAGATGTATTCTGTGAGGGTAGTAATCCTTTCACCAAGCAATACACCACGTGCTGGGGTCCCCAATGAAAACTCACTCACCAGAAATCAGATCAATAAAAGCCTTGATTAATAGTAGTAAATCTGCATCAATATCCAAAGCCACCACCAGATGTCAGTATTATTCCCAGTAGTTCCAATAGGATATGTAAAACCATGCGTACCAAAATTTAATAAACATTGAGCAAAGATAACAAAGTGCACTGTGCCTGATTCCGTCCTCCAGTCGTGATAACCTGTCAGGAGCGCTCCCTGTGTGTAACCACAGTCACACGCTTCCTGGTTCCTCGGTTGGTGGAGCGCATGCGTCACTTCCTGTGCGACACGTCCCTAACGTTTCATCACTTCCTGGACTTCTTCTGAGGGCGCCCTCAGAAGAAGTCCAGGAAGTGACAAAACGTTAGGGACGTGTAGCACAGGAAGTGATGCATGCACTCCTAACCGCGGACACCACAAATGAGCCTGGAGATTTACCCCCCGCCATCTGAACAGCAGGAGCGCCAGCAAGCTTAAAGGCCTTGGCTGGGCTATAGCCATCTGCCTTGTTAAGCTTGCCGTCTGGTAAGCCGAATCAACAGCTACGGTGGATTAACACTAATATCTATAGGCGCGCGGTGGTGGTGTTTATGCTCTTAAAGGACACTCATTTTTCCTTGATGTCATATATTATGGACTTTTAATTTTTAGCGCAGTTTTTTATATATATTTTTGAAGTTTGGTGTGATCGCACTGTATGCTGCTGCTTATTGCTTAGATTTTGTTAGCGCGGTATTCCTACCAATATATACCTCTGAGAACACTTGGGTGGGAAGAAAGGAGTGCTCGGTGTCCAGAAATTGCAACTTTTGATGTAGGGTTCATAAAACATTTTTTAAAAAGTAAACATGTGAGCCAACGCGTTTTGTGGGAATGGATTCCCCCTTCGTTCCCCTGAAACGCGTTGGTTTGAGGTACAGGTTTACATTTTAAATAAACTTGTTATGCACCCTACCTCAAACATTGCAATTCTATGGACACAGAGTGCTCCTTTCTTCCCACCCAAGTCTTCTTGCTCTGAAACGACCATAAGGCTGTATCTGAAAGGTAGCAGCCGAAGCCCCGAAGATGGTCCACCACCACCCCCCCCCATCCACCATCGGGCAAAACCTACTGGAAGTCATTTCATCCTCACTGCACACACAACCACCCACCCATGACCAGTGACTGATCCGGTCAATCCAGCACGGACTCCAGACCAAACTAGACACCTCAGAGGACAGAGTGGCTACAGGATCCTAATTATTTTCACTCAAAACTCACACATCTTTCACCCAAGATTCACCATTTTTTTTTCCTAATTGGTTTCATTTGGAATAAAGCGTAAATTTTGGGCGAAAATTGTTCATAAACAAAGCCGAATGTTTGTTACCAAATTCCCTGATTTGGTGGAGATTTGTGTGATATTAGGGAACTATTGTGCCGATGCCGCCCCCTTCCTGCCACTTATTCCTAGTAAGTGAGAATTGATCTGCTCATAGATACAGTATAAACACCAAAACACCTTAATCATTAAAAATAAAAAATTAAAATATAAATATATATAAAATAAAAATATATATAAAAAAAAGGCACATGCGTTATTTTTATCTGAATTTACCCCCCCTCCCCCCCCCGGGTGCAACTTTTTAATTTATGTTTCCATTTCACCCCCAGTATATCATTTATGATTAATGTTTCATGCTTTTGGTTTTATATTTGGATACAATTATTTTGTGACATTTGTTAATTAGATTACGTGGTGTCAGAAAAAAAAAAATTATATTTGAAGTACGCCAACGCTCTTTGCGCTAATCACATTAGACTGGACGCGGTAACCCAGAATGCCGCAGTGATACCAAAGGTACGGCTCCGTAAACGTGCAACGTGCTTCTAATGCGGCAATGGCCTGGGGAAATCATACAACTTTGCATAATTGGCGCTATAATTACTCACTATTTAGTAAATAAACCCCATCTTTTGGAACATCATTTATATTAATAAGGAGTGAATGTCAGGAGTTGACTAAAATTGATTTGGAGACGGTGGAGGGAAAGTCGCTCTGAATTAAAGCGATTCGAGAAATGTTTCATCGATGAAATACAACAAGAAAGAAAGAAAGAAAGAAAGAAAGAAAGAAAGAAAGAAAGATGAACAGGAAAGTTTTTATTGCATAAGAGACATGTTGGGATTGATTTTCTAAAGGCAAATTGGCTGCTCATTTTACAAAAGAAGTTAAAAGTTCACTTTGTGAAGAATATCCAATCACGTGCAAGGAAATAAAAAATAAAAAAAAAACACACACACATTTTTGCTTGCAAATGATTGGATGATGGAAGTCAGCAGACCTTGACCTCAGGGAAATTTCTCTAGCAAAGTGAGCAGCCTATTGGCATTTAGTAAATGCATGGCATTGTGTGTCTTCTGCAAAACATGGCTGAAAATCCCGAACCTGGAAGAAGCTGGTGAGAAGATTTCAGTGCCGGCATTGCATGATAAATTGATACACACAATGCCAGGACAAGGTCAGCCCAGGTCGAACATCTCAAATTGAGCCCCCCCCTCCCTCAATATGTATGAGCATTATGTATCAACAAGAATCCCCCACCCCAGAACAACTGAGCACTGATCAGCATGCTTACCCCCTAAGAATAAATCCCCCTCCCTCTCAGTACAAATCTGCCCCCCCCCCCCTGAAGTTCCCTCCTTCCCAGAACAACTCTTTGCCTGTCCCTCCCAGCTAAAATCCTTTCTCTCCATATGTTCCACTCACAAATCCACCCCCTGCGCAGTAGGATCCGGCGGAAATAGCCGTAGCGGAATAGCTGAAAATCAGCTGTACACGGCGCCTGTAAGAGGGCCCCTCGCGGGCTCGCTTCGCTCGGCTCTTTTTGATTCTCCCTCTAGGTCTGAAGAGTTTGAGCTTCGGCTATCTCCGGTGGCTGACATTAGTTCGTACTGCGGCAGGCGCTGCGCCCTGCGCAGTACAGGGGGGGAACTTATGCGCCGAGGGAACTTTCTCGGCAAGACACCGGCACTGGGGAGTCCTGACCTCAACCCATAGACACCTTTGGATGAATTAGAGCGGAGACTGCGGAGGTCAAATCGAACCACTTTCAATTTGTATGCAATCAGGCAGGGCCTTGCACTACACAGTTAAAAGTAAATCTAAAGA